>NW_022900951.1:58234329-58247433 GCF_012274545.1 Fukomys damarensis | reverse complement strand
AGAAAGAAAGAAAGAAAGAAAGAAAGAAAGAAAGAAAGGAGGAAAGAAAGAAAGGAGGAAAGAAAGAAAGGAGGAAAGAAAGAAAGGAGGAAAGAAAGAAAGGAGGAAAGAAAGAAAGGAGGAAAGAAAGAAAGAAGGAAAGAAAGAAGGAAAGAAAGAAGGAAAGACAGAAGGAAAGACAGAAAGTAAGTAAGTAAGCAAGCACTATCTTCAACAGGGGTGGTGATACTATCTTATTCCTGATTTGAGACAGAAAGTGTTTTTCTCCATTTAATATGGTGGCAATAGGTTTGTCATATCTTGTATGAGATCGAAGTAAAGACATACTTCATCTATTTCTTCAGTATTTCACAGGATGCTAAATTTTCTCAAAGGCCTTTTTTTGTGTAAGTTGAGGCAAATCCTGTGATTTTTGTGCTTGGTTCTGTTCATGTTATATAATACATTTATTGATCTGTGTATATCCAAGCATCCTTGCATCCTGTTTGCTCAGATCTTACTGATGATAGATTTATATTCAGTAGAGACTGGCTTACAGTTCTTTTTTGGTTGTATCCTTACCTGGTTTTGGAAT
Source organism: Fukomys damarensis (assembly GCF_012274545.1). Lineage (NCBI taxonomy): Eukaryota > Metazoa > Chordata > Mammalia > Rodentia > Bathyergidae > Fukomys > Fukomys damarensis. The sequence continues at coordinate 58,246,859 of NW_022900951.1, read as the reverse complement.
CAGGATAATGTTAGACTCCAGAAATTACTTTGGGACTATGCATTCCCTTGCAACTTCATTAAAAGTCTTGAGAATTGGTGTTAGATATGGAAATTACTGCTTTAATTTCACTGGTTACTGGAATTATTCAGGGTTTAAAAAAATATTCTTAGTGCAGTTTTTTAAATTTCTATGAATCTAGCAATCTATCCATTTCTTCTGAATTCACCAAACAACTCTGGAAAGTAGTTGTTAATATATTTGATGTAGGCAGTGATGGATGTGATTTTACTATTTTCATTTGTAACTGCATTGATTTCAGTCTTTGGAATTTCATATCCTATTCTTTTCAGCTCAATCATTCCAAATAGTATTTTTTTCCCACAATAGTTATTTTATAAGCTGAAAATTTCTAATTTTCTAATAATTTAAAGAAACACTGTAGGGCTTTCTTAGGATTACCTGCTTCATTCTGAGCTTGGAAGTACACATAGGAATTAGTTTAGTTCATATGAAAATTGAAAGCTCTATTCCTTTAATATTATTTTCCAAACTCCACTTAACAGAATAGACTTATTCACTGTGCATACACCATATATAAGATGGCTCCTCATGACTTTAAGGCATATGTGCTGCTATGTAGATTTATTTGACTAAAGTTACCACTTGACAAAATGAATAAGAAAAAAATTGAAAATAATAGGGATTCTATGAAGTCTTCTATTCAACCAGGTCAACATTTGCATTATCCATTTAGAAAAAGAATTCTGCATTGTCTACTAAAGTGCTGATACTAAAAACTCTAAAACTGCCGCTGTTTTAAGGCAAGCAAGGAGTTTAAAAAAATATTCTACCTACAATATCCACCTAACAGCCTGCACTAAGATTTGGTGCCCCAGCTCACCAACTGCTTAGTAGCAGGGATAGCTCCTGATTAAGGTCAGAAGAATGAAAATCTATCAAGGCATCCATTACTTAAGTTCAAAATGTAAACTTGCCAGGCCATGGATTTAACTCAGTGGCACCGCACCTGGCTCGCAAGGGCAAGGTCCCAAGTTCGAGCCACAGAACCAAAAAAATTGTAGACTTGCCTATTCAATATGCATGCTGCTGTCAAATTTTCACACATTTCAGGTTTTCTGTCTCTCTTTTGGTCCAGTGTGGTTACTTGTAATGTCTTCAAAATAATATGCCTAGTTCTGAAATTTTTTTAACATTATAGGATAAAATGTCATCGTACTACATTTTTCAGAACCAGCAGTACAATGCTTACAAAACATGAAGATGGCAATCACTACCTAATTTTTACAATTGACAATTCTTTTAATTTCTTTTTTTTGTACTGGGGACCAAATTCAGGACCTTACACTTGCCAGGCAGGTGACAGCAGCACTGAGCTAAATCCCTGGTCCTTATAATATTTAATTATTAAGATACTTGTAATAGGTTGCAAACAAAAAGGTTATAAGAAATATCATTATCTTTTACTTACCTATATCTGTGTGCAACTACACTCCAAAGAACAGTTGGTGAATTGGTGTATGTTGAAGTGATTAGATTTTTACCTTAAAAATAGTGAGGTATGATAAGGTTAATAATTATTAAGCATCTATACATTCAAGCTTCATATTCAGCCATGTTGTTTTAAGTATATAATACATGTATGCTCCCATAAACATATCTATAAAGTTTAGTTAAATGGTATGTTATAGTACATATTCTGCAACTTTATTTTTCACTCAATAATACACCTCAAGTTTATAAATAATAACAATGCAGGCAAAATGAATTCTTTAAAACTAATTTACAGCCCTCAGGGCTGGGGATTTATTTAGCTCAGTGGCACCACACCTGCAAGGCAGGCACAAGGACCTAAATTCCATACCCTGTACCCCACCCAAAGCCAACTAATTAATTTACATCACTCAAGCTGACCAGTATTACTTTTCATATATTGTAAATCTCCTAGTTTATATTTAAGGTTTCCAAATGATTTCATAGAATTTCACTGCCATAACAAATTTTGCATGTTACTGAAAAACTATTTTACACAGTACTTACACAAATTTATTAGCAGTGATTTACAAATGTTTTTATACTTTTATATTCTTACCAAAAATGTGGTGCTGTCAAAACTTTTTGATTGTTATTATATTTAATTTAGACAATAGCAATTGGTGATTCTGAATATATATTGAAGACTTCTCATTACTATTTCTAAATTTTAACCAGTTTTAAAAATTTTTAACTAATTCTCTAGTCAAATAAATTATTGCTGGTCTACATATTTTGAAAATAAATTCTTCACATTAAAATTTATGTCATAGGAGATATTAAATATTCTCCCAATTTTTGCATTGTTGTTGCTTATGACCTTTTCAGTGCAATGCAAATTTTTTTCTTTTCTTTTCTTTTTTTTTTTTTTTAATTTTTTGGTGCTGGGGATTGAACTTGGGCCCTTGCGCCTGCAGGGCAGGCAGAAGAACTGCTGAGTCAAATCCCCAGCCAAGTGCAATGTAATATTAAAAGAGGTCAAAATATTCAATCTAGTTCATGGTCTTTGAATATTAGAAATTTTCATTGAGATCATAAAAATTTTGTTCAATGTAACTGTGTTGAATGCTTTGTAATAGTTTTAAAAGAAAAATTTCACTGTATTTTTATTCTATAGGTAACAAAAGAATTTATGATGTGGAATTCAAGATAATTTTTTTTTCTACACAAACAAGAATTGGGTACAGCACCATTTGTCCATTAGATACACAGAACATGGAATTCACCAGGTATTTCCAAAATGCCAAACCCGCAGTAAGTATGCATTAAGTGTCTTTGTGGCTCCATCTATTTACCTATCGTGGTCATGTCATATAAATCATACAGCATGTGCTCTTTTCTCAATATTATCTTTTAGTTTGAATAATGATTAAAAGATTCACCCATATTATATCTTTTTCACTTTTTAATGTTTCATAGTATAAAGTTTACAATCCATTAATCTGTTTATGCATTGATCTACTGATCCACTCATCTACTGATAGACACCCTGAATCATATACATTTGACTATTAGAAAAATGCTGTAACATTTATCATAGGGTTTGCGTGAAGACATACTTTCAATTCTATTGGAAATATACCTATAAATACATTTGCAGGATAGGCATCACTGTTTTCTACAGAGGTTGTGCCATCCCTACAGGCAGTGTAAAAAAGGTTAAAATTTCCCTAGCCTTGTCAATATTAATGTATTTTTGTGATTATATTCATCATAGTTGGTGCATAATTGTATCATTTATATTAATTTGCATTTTACTGACAATGTATTACTTTACCCTGTGTTACTAGTCATTTTTTCTTGAAGATATATGTTCTGAACCACAGTTCGTTTCTTACCTAGGTTTTAATTACCTCTTTTTGTGGGTAGTACCAGGAATCAAACTCAAGGCCATGCACTTCCCAGGCAGGTACAGCACCACTGAACTACATCCCCAGTTTAATTACCTTTTAATTAATGTGATATTTATTATACATCATAGGCAAGAGTTTAAAACTGACTTGTCTCAATTTGTGGTTGCATTTTCACACTTTACATGGTATCTTATGAAATACAGAATATCATGCAAAAATATTTTTAATTCAATGACGTATAACTGGTTAATTTTCTCTTTGTTACACATATATGTTGTGCTATTTAAGCCACAATTGCCTCATAGATGGTCATGGTATTTTCATGTATATTTGTTACTAAGAGACATAGTTTTATTTACATTCAGGCATTTAAATCAATTTTATATAAAGTGTGTCATAGCAAGACGTTTCTGTTTGTAAATATCCAGCTGTCTGAAAATTATTTGTTGAAATGACTATTCTTTCCTGGATTAAATTTTAATTTTTGTTTTGTTTTGTTTTTCGTACAAGGGATCAAACTTAGGACCTAACACTTGCGAGGTAAGCATGGTGCTAAACTAAATCCTGGGCCACTATGGATTAAAAGAATTGACCATACTGCCCTTTCATTTACATAAAAATTTAGAATCAGATTATCATTTACTATAAAGAAAAAAAGCTCTGATTAGAATATTAACTGGGACTGCAATTAATTTTTAGTTCGATGCATGGTAAATTTTCATCTTAACACTATTATGAAAAATTAAGTCGTAATCAATTAACATGACATATTCATCAACATGTAATTATTCACAAATATTTTGTGGTATTTAGTGTACGAATGTTGAATTTAATTTTATATATTTCATCTTATGTCTTGTTACTGCAAATAAAAGTTTCAGTAATTCACTTTGAATTACTCATTGATAAAATATAGCAATAAAATTATTTTTTGGACTATAAACTTCAACCACAAAACTTAGCTGAACAGGCATATTATAATACTTTTATTGGACTCATTTGGTTGCTTATATATAAAACCATGTCAACTGCAAATATAACTATTATTATTTTCTTACTAAAAAATTAATAAATATTTTTCAAAATAGGTTGTCACATAGAACAGGCAGGACTCAAACTTGCAGTGGTCCTCCTGCCTCAGTTTCTTGAGTTCTGAGATTATAGTCATGTGCTATACCACACTGGGCTTTATTATCAATTTGTAAAAATATTTCCTTTTGCAATTGCTCCAGTATAACCTCCAGTAAAGTGCTAAGAGTGTTCATCTTTATATTGTTTCACATCTTACACTGGGGAGTTGTTTCATAAGTAACACTAACATTAGTTGTGAGGTTTTACATATATGCCGTTTTAAAATTGAGATTCACTTTTTAAATTTCTTAAATACTGTTTCACCATTCTTTTGTTTGTTTTGGTACCGGAGATCGAACTCAGGTCCTTGTGCTTGCGAGGCAGGCAGCAGAAGCACTGAGCATTAAATCCCCAGCCCTTCACCATTCTTTTGATGATCATTTTGATGTCCTTCATTTGACTCACATTAAATGTTTTTAGATGAAATGATTTTGCAATCCAGACACATTCCACTGCATAAGTGTATACTACAATTTACATTTGCAGAATTTCATTGGCCAAAATTTTATGTAAGATTTTTGCATATAGATTTATAATAAATATTGTTTTATAGGGCATTTTCCCTTTGTGATATTCTAAGTTTAGTTTTGGTATCTAGCTATCAATGGCCACAGAGAAAATATAAAAGTATTCTATCCTATTCAGTCTTATGGAAAAGACTGTTTAAAAATTGGAAAATTCAGGCCAGAGATTTAGCTCGGTGGCACTGAACCTGCCTTGCAAGGGGGCAAGGTCCTGAGTTCGATCCCTAGTATTGCAACAACAAAAAAAATTTTTTAAAGGGCAAAATATTTTTTTCTTTGTACCAGAGATCGAATTCTGGTCCTTTTGTTTGCAGGGCAGGCAGAGGCACCACTGAGCTAAATCCCCAGCACAAATTCTTTAATATATGAGAAAAACCAATTGGATGAGGGAATTATGTGAGGAGAATCTTTAAATTATAAATTTATTTTATAGGTATACATAGTTTTCTATTTCTACTTGAACTAAATTATTTTGTGTTTTTCTAGTAATTTCTCTGTTATCTAAATTTTGTTTGTTTAGGGTTTTTTGTTTTTTTGTTACTGGGAATCAAACTTGGATCCTTGCCCTTGCGAGACAGGCAGAGGAACCACTGAGCTAAACATCTGGCCCTCTAAAATATTTATTTAAAAAATAGTAAAATATTTATTACCAGAGTTGGGATGACTTACTTATATGTCAAAATGTAATCAGGAACATTGCATTTTACATTTTTCATTTTAGGAAAATATTTTCTGCATGTATTTCCCAATACAACACACTGACTATGCTTTTTAATCAATGAAGCACATTTTTAGTTGTTACTTACGTTCTAGTCTGCTTAGTTTAGTAACCTTTATTATGTTGCTCCTTTTCTATTCTTGTCAATTTCTAAAGTTGAAAGCTTAGTACAATTTGAGATCTTTTCAGTTTTATTATACATGTTAAAACTTATTCATTTCAACCTAAACACTGCTTTGTAGACATCTTGGAGGTTTTGGCTTGCAGTTTCAATACATCTTGAAGTATTTCTTAATTTCCTTATGTTTTTCCCTTGTCTCACTGGTTATTTAATAGAAATGTTAATTTGAACAATTTTGTAAGGAGACAATATTCCTGGTTCTCCAAATTTTATTCTATTTTAGTTTTAAGATATTTTATATGATTTCAGTACTTTTAACATTTTGGGAGGTTTTTTTTTTTTAAAGAATATTTTGTGTGATGTAAGTACACAAATTCCAGCTTTTTTATTGTTATAAACTGGCTCTTTCTATCCTTTAACTTCCAACAAACCTGTATCTTAAAATCTAACATATCTCCTACACCAACTTATAGCTTGATTTTTTTATTCCACTCTCAATCTCAGATTTTGTTTTGGATTGTTTAAACAATAAATACACTTGGATTGAATTTTTCCAGTATACATTTTTTGTGATGTTTGTATTATTTTCCTATTTTGCTCTTATATTATTTTTCTTTTAAAGTTTCCATTATAACACTTTAATATTTTAATAGTTTTTTTTATATCTCCTAGGAATATTGTAATAGTTGCTCAAATGATTTATTTTATTGAAAAATAGCAATCACATATATTTATAGGATAAAATGTAATATTTCGACACAGGTAAACATGGTGTAATCATTAACCTGTTTAGCATATACATCACATCATCAACTATTCAGTAAATATATTTAATATGATCACGCCAAAGTTTTTTGATATACCATACATTATTATCAACTACGGTAACCATTGCATACAATGGATTTCAGACATTTAATCCTCCTCCTAAAAACATTGTTCACTTTCAGTTCTATCTTGCATTTATCCATCCTATCTAAAACTCAGTGTCTAGTAACCACCAATCTATTGATTCTATGAAATAGTCTTTGTTAGATTCCACATTTGTGAAATCATTAAATATTTCTTCTAGTGTCCCTGGCTCATTTAACATCATAAACTCCAGGTTCATTTATGTTAAAAATGATCGAATATTCTTTTTTCAAGGCTGCATATTATTACATTGTGTATATACACCCACCACATTTTCTTTATCCATGCATCTGTTGATTATATATCTTGGCTATTGTGAATAATGCTTAAATGAATGTGGGATTACAGGATCTTTTCAACATACTAAATCCAATATGTACATACAGAATTAGATTCCTAGATGATATGGTAATTGTATTTTTAGTTTTGAAACCTCTATAAAATGTGAGGTACAATAAATCTTTCCTCCAACTTTGAGAGTCAGGTATTTTGTCTCAGCAATGAGAAAAGACAGATTGTCACATTGTACATAGAATAGGGGAATACTTATGATTTCAAGATTTTGTGCTTTTCTGTCTTTACAATGCTTCGCATTTAACATTTTGCATCAGCAAATTTTTATATTTCATATTTCACTGAGTTTGGGAAATATTTTAAATATTCAATTTCCATTACTTTAAAAAAATTTTTGTCCTATTTTCTCTCTCATCTCCTCTTAAATTCCCAATATACATAATTGTGACTGGTATGAACCAATAGGTCCCTAAGGCTTGGTTCAGTTTCTTTCAATTTTTTCTCACTCTGTTCTCTACCTAAAGATGGTTACAATTGTTCTATCTTTGTATTTCCTTTACTTTCCCTTTGCCATATATACATTATATATAAAAGCCATTGATCCTTTCATTTCAGAAACTGTACTGTTCATTTCCAGAATTTCCAACTATTTTATTTTCATGTTTATGAGTTTTCTACTGAAAGTAATTTTTGCTGTTAATGTAGCATGATACATTGAAAATATGTCATTTTACTTCACTGAGAATAGTTAAAACTCCTCACTGGCAAATTCTTGAATTTGGTTCACTTTAGGGTCAAAATTAAGTTTTCTTTTCTCTAGAACAAATATTAGCATTTTGTTTATTCTTCCCAAGTCAAGAATATACTGTTAAGAGTAATGATCATAGAGTTATACTTATTCTGTCAGCATAATAACAGAATAATGGAAATATAATATAGTTTAACGGAAAATAATAGCTACATAGCAAACATGAAAACTAAAAATAGGGTTCTAAAAATATTCAACTGATCCTCATGGAAGCAAAAAAAAAAAGGAACAGAGGAACTAATGATAAAGACAAATAAAAACACAAAATATAATGGCAAACCTCAAAAAAAGTTCATCAGTATATTAAAGATTGTGCTCGTTTTGGCAGCACATATACTAAAATTATATTGAAGATTAACAGTGGAAGTGGTACAATTAAGTGTGAGCTTACAAGAACTGGTAAAAAGGCTAAAAGATAAACGACTTGCCAATTCTAAGAAATGAGTTTAAAAGTTAAAAGGCACAGTTAGGTTGAGAGTAAACACAGAAAAAATGTTAAGACTGAAATGGCTATACTAGTAACAAATACAACATTTCAAAACAAATCAGTACTAGAAATCAGAAACTCTTCCTAATGATAACAATAACAAAATCTACAATAAAAAATGTAGAGGTATTAAAAAACAATTATTAGGTTAGGGGATGCAGTTTAGTGATAGATCAGTTCCTCAGAACGTACAAGGCCCTAGGTTTGATTCCTAGCAACACAAAAACAAAACCAAATATCAAAATTTGTGAGATAAAACTTAATCAAATTAAAAGCAAAAATAGTCCATTCACAATTAACCATGGCTGGGTGTGTTTTAAAGCCATCTCTCAGCAAATTAAAAAACTTAATAAAATAACAGAAAGATAAAATGCTTTGAATGATATTATCAACAACATAGATACTATATTTTAAAGATACAACAAGAAAAATGGTACAATGTATCTATTTTTTTCAATTTCACAAGTTTACCAGGATAAACAATATTCTAAATCATAAGGACTCATATTTAATATAATTGAAAATACTTAGATAATGAAGAATATGCTCTTTAAGCATAACAGAACTAAAATAGAAAACAAAACCAAATATTTGGAAATTGAACAATATACTTTTATTTATTTATTTATTTATTTAGGTACCAGAGATCGAACTCAGGTCCTTGCGCTTGCAAGGCAGGCGGTGGCACCACTGAGCTAAATCCCTGGCCCTGAACAATGTACCTTTTTTTTTTTTTAAAGGTACCAGGGATAGAACCTGGGCCTTTGTGCTTGCTAGGCAGGCGTTGGAACCACTGAGCCAAATCCCCAGCCCAAGAACAATGTACTTTTAAATAATATCAGGTCCATTAAAAATGTCCAGAGAAAACAGGTAATATTCTTTATTTATTTATTTCATTTTATTTTTTGGTACCAGGGATCGAACTCAGGCCTTTGCACTTACGAGGCAGGCTGCAAAACCACTGAGCTAAATCCCTAGCCCAACAGGTAATATTCTTAACTAAATTATACTGAAATACAGTGATGAAATATGTGGAATGCAGCTAAAAGAAAAACATGCAAGTTTAAACATGTATTTCAGAAAAGAAAGGATTCAGATAAAGATCTAAACCACAGGCGACCAAAATAAAACTTCCTGGACTACATTCTGTTTTATTGGAACACAGTCACATCCATTTATGTAGTTATTTTTTATGACTGTTAACTCTAGCTACAATGGCAGAGTTGAACAGTTGTATAAGATTATATGGTCTATAAAGCTAAAATATATATTATGTTGTCTTTTTATCAGTGATTTGCCTATACCTGATCTAAATGCATTATACAAAATTTGCTTAGAAAAATTAAACTCAAAAAGAAATTATAAAGAACAAAATCAATCAAAAAGAAAAGTAGAGTAAATGAAGGAAATTTTAATAAAACCAATAAACTTCTAGGTAGATAAGAGGAAAAAAAACACTAATTTCTAATTAACCAGAATTAAAAAGGGGACATTGTTATAGGTATATAGATGCCTTATACATTTAAAGAATAACAAGACAGTATTATGAGCTTTTATGGAGAGATATGAATTGGAAATAGCCAAAGCTTTACAGAAGATATATAGTGCATTCATATGCATGAAGAGAAAATATGAAACATCTGAGAAGTGAGTAAAGCAGAAAACAAGTTAGTTACGTATGTACAAGGGGATGGGAAGTGAATGAGGCGAAGATATAGGAAACTGTAACACTTCTGTGAGGGTATGGTTTTTGTATACTTTTCACTTTTTTTTTTTTTTTTTTGGTACCGGGGATCAAACTCAGGTCCTTGCGCTTACAAGGCAGGCCACCGAACCACTGAGCTAAATCCCCGGCCCAGTTTTCACTTTTTAAAATAATGATAATATCTCATATTAAAAAACTAAATTTGTTATTAAATTTGTTATTGAAAATGTGATAACTGGAAAAAGTAAAACTAAAAAATTGAAGCTACTTACATTTTGCATTTATACCATAACAGGTAAATGGTAAAAATAGAGAAAAATGAAGAGACAGATAAATGGACAAATAAAAGAAGGAATGGAAAAAAGAAAAGCAGACAGGCAAACCTTTGTTTCTAAGTTTTCTTATAAATTGGTTGGGGGAAGGGGCAGCAAAGTGTGTGGTGAGGAACCATAGAGAAGCAAACAAATGTTTAGTTATTTTGAATAGGTTCATTGTTTCTTAGGTAAAGGGATTTTGAAACTATATTAGATGTAAAATAAGACTGCACTGTAAACTTTTTTTTGAGTAAAGGTTTTTAGATGTTGGGAGCCAGTTTCCTCAAGGTGCTCATAACGTATATAGGTAAGTTAATTAGATATCTTATAGACTGTTAAGAGTTGGCTCTTAGGAGCCAACATGGAGGAGGACAACAGAGACATTCACTGAAGGACAGCATTGTAAAAGAAGAGAAACTACAACACCAGCATGCTTCCTCTAGGGATGAATACTAGTGATTGATATTCTAAATACGTATCAATTTCCTGGGTGGGGGGACCAAGATCTTCCAGGAAAGATCCCCTACCCAACTCTTACTGAAAATCCTTGCTCATTCCCTGTATGCTTGCTATGCTACTTGCTTCCCCATTTGATTCCATTTAAGCAATATTACCCAAGTGGTTATATTTGTCATAATCTTATTGGCTGATCATAGTTTTATCCTGCATTACCTAAGGACTGTATTGCAGATAGGTAAGTTAATCAGATATCTCCTAGGCAGGCAGTTAGCCAGGGCCACCCTCAAGTATCCAGCCCTCAAGGAGCCAACACAGCAAGAATCCAACATGAAAGACAATAAAGACATTCACAGAAGGCCAGAATTGTAAAAGAAAAGAAACTACTATAACTTGGGCTTCCCCTGGGGATAAATAGCAGTCATTGAAATTCTAAATAGGTTTCAATCACGTAGGTAGGGGGTCAAGGTCTTAAACCAGCCCTTCCAGGAAATATCCCTGACCCCCCACCCTTCCTGAAAATCCTTGTACACTTGATATGTGATTTGCTCCTCCATTTGACCCCTATTTAATCAATATTACCTTGGTGACTGTACTTGTCATCTTACTGGTTGGCCATGGTTTTGCCACACCTCATGCCCACCTTGTAATTTTCCATTGGTCCTTACAGTTTTGTCCCACTTTGTACCCATCTCACCACAAGGCTTGGCTGTTTAAAACATCTGTCAAACGTAGTGGGGGAGAAGCCGCAACCCACTTTCTGGTCCCCCTTCTGTTTCAGACATCTTTCTTTCTCCCAATACGTTTTTCCAACTCTTAACCTCCACTGTTCCTACAATTCATTCTTCGATTTTAGAGAACACAAACTTGCATTTTGGATATCTTTTAGGTTTGGGAGTTTATCTCTTTCCCCTATATCAACTGTACTTGTAATCTTACCAGTTGAGCATAGTTTTGTCCCATTTGTACCTGCCTAGTAGCTTTGCTCCATAAAAATTCCCAGGGAAAGAGTCCCCAGGCAACCCATTTTCCAGGCACCTTTGTGTCTGTTAACAGAAGCTATCTTTCTCTCAGTACATTTTTCCTACTCTTAACCTTAGTTGTTCCCAGAATTCATTGTTTGATTCTAGATAAATCAAATTTCAGATATCTAGCAAGTTTGGGAGTTATATCTATCCCCCCTGTATCACTTAGAAGGGATATAGAATTATAGAATGCAGAAAAAGAAGAAAGAACACTGTAAAGATGGATTTGACCCAGACATATATAGTATTAAACCTCACAATTTTTAAAAATGTCTATTTCTGTGTGTGTGTGTATATATATATATATATATATATACTTATGTACCTCTGTATATAAATGCATTATTTCATAGTTCTATACACTGAATAATCCCAAAAAAGACTTCCTAGGAGCAATGAGCAACTCAATTTACAAATACAATCTTGATTTATAAATAGACTAACTCCTCCACTAAAAGGAATTCAGTATTTTAGTGAAAAAGGAAAATTATTAAAATGAGGTATGTAATGTGATTCTTATGACAAAGTATGAAAGTGCTCAAATGATGGAGGGACAAAGTTAAAAGAAACAGTGTGAAGTGGCTTCCACTGGCCAATTCTAGAATACTAAATAAAAATTAATAAGAGGGCCAGGGGTGTAGCTCAGTGG
>NW_022900951.1:58232081-58234271 GCF_012274545.1 Fukomys damarensis | reverse complement strand
AAAAAAAAAAAAAAAAAAAAGCTAGAGATTTTTGTTCCTTGTGATAACAAGTAAATAAATCATGGAGAGTGCAGGCTTTGTGCTTACAGTATTATTGTGAGATCTAACTAGTAAATCTGGATGGAGTACTAGAGTTTCAAAGTAATTATGGTAAAGAAATAGGCCAGACAGGGCTGGATATTTAGCTCAGCAGCACAATCATTTCCTGGCAAGCTCCAGGTCCTGAGATCAATTCATGGTGGGGGGGGGATGGGCTAGACAAAGAGCAATGAATGATCCTAAGTCCAGGAGGACATTTTGATAAGGAGCAAGATATTTTTATGAAAGAAAGAAAAAGAGAAAGAAGGCAGGGGGAAGAAGGGAAGGAAAAGAAAAATTCCTTAAGGCAAAGGTTGGCTAAATGTTACTACAAAGATCAAACCTAAAAGACATGAAAATTACATTTAATAAAAAAGCCAAACATTTTGCTTTATAAGACAGTATTAGAAAATGAAAAACAAGACATATACAAAAAGAAAATATCTTCAAATCACATATCTGTTAAGAAACTACTGTATCATTCAATTCATACTCATCAAGAATTGTTAACTCAGTAATAAGGGAAACATTCCATTTAAACAACTTGGCAAAAGATTTAAATAGACATTTTATCAAAGAAAATATAAGAATGCAAATAAGATTTTTTTTTTAATCAGGAATCGAACTCAGGGTTCTCACCCTTGCCAGGCAGGCACTGTGCCACTGAGATATATCCCAGGCCACAAATAATTTTAAATAATTCCCTACTTATTACTTATTAAAGAAATGCAATGAAACCACAATGAGAAACAATGTTACTTCTACCAAAATGTAAACAAGTACATGGAGAATCTCTAAGAAAAATGAAAGCGGATCCATATAAAAGATCTGCACTTGAATATTCAAAGTTTTACACTGGAATATTCACAGAAGTGTAACTCATGAAAGTCTAACCAAAGCCATGCATGGTGGTATATGCCTGTAATCCCAGTACTTAAGAGGCAGAAGCAGGAGGATTGCTGCAAGTTTTAAGCCAGCCTGGGCTACAAACAAACAAGCAAACAAACAAAAGTCTAACCAAAAACAACCCAAATTCCCATCTAGTGTTTCAGAAAGAAAATGAAATATTAATACAACTGGATATTATTCACAAATAAAAATAAGTGAACGGGATTCTAATTATATCAAAAGGCAGAAAAAAGGAACAAAACCACACTACTAGTGCCTCCATAGGACTGAAGATGGGAACAGAGTTTAAAAATAAAGCAGTACAGTGCTAGGGATTTAGTTCAGTGGCACCCTGCCTGCCTGGCAATTGCAAAAAGAAAGCAAGCAAGCAAGCAGTACAAAGAATATTTCTGGAATGAGGAAAACTGCATAAATCTAGAATATGACATTATAGAACTCATTAAAATTTGTAAGAATTGTATATTTCAAATGAGTAAATTATATAGTACATAAATACTACCTAAATTAAGTTATTTTTAAAAATTATAATGGTCTGATAGATGATAGCAAACAGGAAGGTAGATGGGAAGGAGATAAAAAGATAGTGGGGAATAGGCCAGGGATTGAGCTCACTGGTTCCACCACCTGCATTGGAAGTGCAAGGTCCAGTTTGATCCCTGGTACCCCCCCAAAAAAGATAGCGGGGAAGGGAGGGGGAGATAAAAGGGACTAAGGTATCCTATGTGTAGATGCCAACTCCCCATAATAAATATTCATTATGGACTGCAAACGTGTACTAATAAAAAAACTAAAAAAAAATTTAATAGCCCAATCAATAAAAAGATGGACATATATGGGACAAAGCACAAACCAAACTATCTGTACACTTATTCTATTTAAACCCAACCACCTACCTACTCATTGTGAAATCACACAGGTTAGTATATAGGCATGGAGAAAGATAGAATAAACTACTAATCAAAACCAAAGACTGAAACTTTTTATTAACTGAAACAAAATAGGTATCAGGGTAAAAGATAATTGGGTGATTTCCCCATGACAAAATACAGACAGTAAGTAAGAAATTGAGTATTTCAAAATGTTTTTACTCTCAAAAAATGAGATTTTGGGGCCTAGGATTTAACTCAGTGGTTCCGGCACCTGCTTTGCAAGCGCAGGGACCCGAGTTCGATCCCTGGTTTCAAAAATAATAAAATAAAATAA
>NW_022900951.1:58224354-58232048 GCF_012274545.1 Fukomys damarensis | reverse complement strand
AATAAAATAAAATAAATAAAAATAAAATAAAATAACAAACAAAAATGAGATTTTGTTCTGTGGATCCTCTGCCTGCCTTGCAAGCTCAAGGTCCCGTGTTCAATCCCTGGTACTAAAAAAAAAAGGCAAATAACTGTAAAGTCAAAATATTTGTGAATTAGTTTGATTTAGTCATTCCACAATGTAAACATACAGCAAAACATTATTTTGTAGCCCATAATAAAAGGCATGTACCATAAAAAAAAACAAGAAATGGGATATAGTTCAGGTGCAGAATATTTGCCTACCATTTGCGAGACCCTGGGTTCAATTTCAAGTGGGGGGAGTGAGGAGGAGGAGGAGGAGAAGGAGGAAAAATACCAATATCTCTAGTAGGAAAAGATAGATGCAGGAAAAGGCACTTGACAAATTCAACATAATTTCATGAAAAGAACTTTAAGCAAATTAACAATAGACTGGAAAGTGCTTCATTTAATAAAGATCATCTATAAAAGACCTCTAGTAAACATAAAGACATAACATACAGACTGAAAAGAAATTATGCCATCTCTTCCTATCATATTTAACATTCTACAGGAAGGACTACCCATTAATTAAAGCAAGGAAAATAACTACAATATGTTTTAAATAAAAATTTAGGTACAGATCCAACAACATCAAGAATGAAAGTAAACATAAGTGAATATAAATGGGTTTCACAAATTACCAAAATGAAAGACATTGTTAGATCATTAAAAAGACCACAATCTAGTTCTGACAAGTAGAGAGACAAGCATTACTCATCCTCAATGGAGTAACATTTGCCTCACATGTACAAGGCCATAGGTTCAAGTTCCATAACCACAAAAAGAAACAAAATTCCTGACAGAACTGTAGGACACATGAATGTACAATTGCAATTAGAGATTTCAACAATCCTTTATCATTAACAGAATAAGTAGAAAGAAGTCAATAAGGTCATGGACTCTAAAACAGCAATAACAATGAACTTGACCTAATTTACATTCGTAACCCCTCATAACAGAATACATTGTTTGCAAGTGCACAAGGAATTTTCACCAAGACAGCTTATATTCCTAATCAAATACAAATTTTTAAAAATTTAAAAGAATTTAAGCTATACAAAGTTTGTTTTCTGGACATAAACTAACCTAGAAGTCAACAACAGAATTATATCTAGAAAATCACCAAAATACATGGAAATTAAACTATGCACTTCTACACAGTCTCTGGAACATGGGCACACCTCAGATGACTGGAAATGAAAATACAATTTTTCAAACTTGAAGGGGTAAAACAAAGCAGTTCAAAGGGCATGTTAAGCATTAACTGTCTGACAAAAAGTTCAACATCCTAAGCTTCCACTTTAACACCAAAAAAATTATACTCTAAGCAATAAAGGAAGTAAAAAAATTGGAGCACAAATGATTAGCTTGTTTTGCTCCTAGTGTGGGCATTCACTGCTATGAATTTGCTTTGTAGAACTGCTTTAATTGTGTCCCATAGATGTTGTTCTGGCATTATCATTCATTTTTAAAACCTGTCTAATTTCTTCTTTAGTTTTCTCTGTGACCCATTGGTTGTTCAGGACAGTGTTGTTCAATTTTCATGTGTTTGTGAAGTTCTTGAGGTTTCTTATGCTATTGATCTCCAGTTTAAGTGCACTACTGTCTGATAATATACATGGGATAACTTAAATTCCTTTGCATTTACTTAAATATTTTCTATGAGCTAGTATGTGGTCTATTTTGGAGAATGACCTGTGTAGCAAAGGCAGTTCTAAGACAGAAGTCTAGAGCTATAAGGATTCACAACAAAAACTCAAAAACCTCAAATAAATAACCTAAGTAGGCATCTCAAGGTCTTACAAAAACACAAAGTAAACTCAAACCAAACAGAGGAAAGAGAAATTAAGGATAGACTAAGAACAATACACAAGATCTATAAAACAAAGAGTTGTTTCTTCAAAAAGATGAACTACACTGATAAACCCTTAACCAAATTCACCAGGAGAAAGATCCAAATCATTAAAACTAGAGATGTAATTGGAGATGTACAACAGACACCACTGAAATACAGAGAATTATGACAGAGTACTATACTTTGAAAACCTACATTCTAAAAACCTTGAGAAACTGGTAGAAACAGATTAATTTCTAGACCAAAACAGAGTCTAAAGAATATAAAAATCCTAAACAGAACAATTATAAGCAATGAGGCTAAAGCAAACAAATCCACCAACAACAAAAAGCCCAGGACAATGGATGGGTTCATGGCAGAATTACCAAACCCTTAAAGAAGAGCCAACAACAATGATCTTCAAACTATTCCATGAAATAAAAAGGGAAGGAACACTCCAATCTCATTATACCAGGCCAACATCACCCTACAAAAACCAGACAGAGACACAACAACAACAAGAAAATTTATAGACCTATATCCTTGATGAACATAGGTATAAAAATCATTAAGAAAACCTGTGCACACAGAATTCAATGGAGCCAGGTGTGGTGGTGCACACCTGCAATCCCAGCACTTGGGAGGCTGAGACAGTTGGATTGCCGGGAGTTTGAGGCCAGCCTGGGCTACAATAGTGAGTTCAGGGCTACCCTGAATTACAAAGGGAAACCCTGCCTCAAAACACCCCCAAAAGAACAATGAAACAATACATTGAAAATATCATACACCATGTTAAGCTGGTTTCAAGGATGCAAAGATGATTTAACACAAGCAAATCAATAAATGTAATATACCACATAAATAAAATCCAGGATAAAAATCACATGATCCTATCAACTAATGTTGAAAAAGCTTTTGACAAAATTCAACATCCCTTCATGATAAAAGGCCCAAAGAAATTAGGCATTAAAAGATAACTCCTCAATATAGTAAAGGCCTTAACTGACATACTTACAGCCAACACCATTCTAAATGGAAAAAAAATGAAATGATTTTTTCTCAAATTAGGAAGGAGACAAGAAGATCCACTTTCACCACTTGTATTCAGTATCATTTTTGAAATTTCAGCTAAAGCCAATAGGCAAGAGAGGCAAAAAAAAAAAAAAATGAAAGGGGTACAAATAGGAAAGGAAGAAGTCACATTATCCTGTTTTGCAGATGGTATGATCTTCTACTTAAAAGACCTTAACGATACTATGGGAAGAGTTTTAGACCTGATAAATGATTTGGGGGTGGGGGTTGAGACAGGGTCTCACTATGTAGTTGAGACTGACCTGGATCTCATTATGTAGCCCAGGCTGGTCTCAAACTCATAGGGATCCTCCTGCCTCAGCCTCCCAAGTGCTGAGATTGGAAGACCTGATAAATGAAGTCAGCAATGTGGCAGGAGATAAAATCAACATTAAAAATACAACAGCATTACCATAAACCAACAATGGACTAGCTGACAAAGAAATCAGGAAAACAATTCATTCACAAATATTTCAAATAAAATAGCTAAGGATCAATTCAGGAAAAGTGATGAAGGACCTCTATGATGGAAATTTCACAACAATAGAGAAAAACTTGAAGGGGCTGGGGATTTAGCTCAGGGGTGCCACCGCCTTCCTAGCAAGAGAAAGGTCCTGAGTTTGATCCCCACCACCACCATCAAAAAAAAAAAGAAAAAAACTTGAAGAAGGCACAGGAGGCTAAACAGCTAAGGGGTAGGGATAAAGAATAGGGGCAGGGAGCAAGGGACAGGCAGGATGCCCAGGGTAAGTTGATACACCTCCTTATCTTCACCTTTCTTCTGTGGCTTGGTGATACAACATATAATTCATCTTTGCTGTTCTCAGAGAAGGGACCTCTGGGTGTTTGGTTTAATACAAATGTTTCTATGTTTTCTGTAAAATCCAAAGCAACCAAATGAAGACTCCAGGCTAGGTGGGTGGGCTGTATGCCCACACCTCATCTGTGCTGGTGGGGACCCTGGCCACAGAGACAATCTATCAAGCCAGGCAATGTGTGGTAGTGGTATATATAGTGCCAGTGGTACACTGCCTCCTACCCTTGCTAATGGAGAGGCTAGGCCTGTATTTCATGTGCCAAAAGTTTTAGACATTTGAAGAAGTAGCTCTGGAGTATGCCTTTGACCCTCACCTTAAGAGACTTGCACTTCTTGCACTTGTAATCTTTTCCAGCTTGGTGGACTGCCACTGGACTGTCTCGTCCACTCACTTGTTGAGGGCTGGGGATTTAGCTCAGCGGAGGCCTGCCTTGCAAGTGCAAGGACCCGAGTTCAATCCCGGATACAAAAAAAAAAAACAACACAGTCACTTGTTGAACAGAGGCTTGAGCTTGCACATTCTTGAAGTTCTGACACAGGACCTCCAACCAGCAGAAGTTGGTTTTCAAAAACACATTATTTAACCTTACAGTCTGTCCAGCACCAGCACCAGTCCTAGCTCCACCAGTGTGAAGTCTCCTTAATGTGGCACTGCTTAAACTGCTTGTTGAACTGCTCCAGGCTGAGCACATCCTCTTCTGAATACTCACACGCTGATGAGCTGCCACCACCCTAAAAAGGGCTCAGGTATGCAGCTGTATGCAGGCATGTCACTAAGTGCAGGGTGCTACATATGCATGTCTACATGCACCCAGCTATGGCAGTGGCAATGGTACCATCTGTGCCTCACAGCCATCCTTGCAGAATATAGTGTGGAGGCCACATTCCATGCCGCTGTCCACCACTGCCAGCATTCCTTACGCTGCTGCTAACTACCTCTGGTTGGCTGCTTTTACATACAGCCCTAGCAGTTGAGGCTGCCAGCCCCTGGGGGACAGGGCAACCGCTACATGGCAACAGCTACATGGCAAAGGCTGTGCTGCACCTATATGGGCTGCCCCCTGGTGTGCATAGCCTGCTTAGATACCTCTGGTCCACCTCCATGATGATCTGCTACCCTTTTCTGCTACCACTACCCACCTTGACACATTCAAGTTGCAGTTTCCTGGCCCAGTGACTGCTGCAGCCAACTCCTATGCGGAACCACTGGGGTTGCACTAGGCCATCAGGGTGGCAAACAGGCACCTAACTACTCATGCTGCAGCAGCTTCTACATCTTGTGATACATGGTCCTCTTGTGCAGCCACCCCAGCTTCCCAATACATGCTCTGGTTCTGCCACCAGGGCCCTTTGGTAAGTTATGCACAGAGGTGGCCTTGCCATCCAGTGCTCTGCACTGCAGTAATGCCACTACTACACTCTGTCTGTGGCTTAACTTTGGTTTTCTTTTTCAAAACTGTTTTTGGTGTTCAGTATTTTTCTTTCCATATAAATTTGGGGGATTAGCAGTTTTTTACCCAAAAGATTTATTCTAAGACTTTTATTGTAAACACAGTTACTCTGTAGATAACGAAAGAAAATTAACATGTTCCCAACAATGAGTCTTCCAGGCCATTAATATGGGACATATTTTAACTAGACTTCTTTTTTTTTATTATTTTTTTGTAGCACAATTCAAGTTACTCCATTTGTTCTTGAAGGACAAAACTTAAACACAGTATTACTTACATGAACAAGGACACTTATGAGAAACTCTACTGTGTCAAAATTATAACACTATATAGAAGGGCGTGGTAGTGCACACCTGTAATCCCAGCATTTGGGAGGCTGAGGCAGGAGGATTGCTGTGAGTTCGAGACCAGCCTAGACTACCTAGTGAGTTCCAGGTCAGTCTCAACTACACAGGGAGAATGTATCTCAAAAAGTGTAACACTATGGAAAATCCTATAAAAGCTTCCTTCAAAATTGACACAGGAGAGCCGGGAATTTAGCTCAGTGGTTCCACTGCCTTCCTTGCAAGCACAAGGTCCCAAGTTTGATCCCCAGTACCAAAATAAAACAACAATAACAAAAATTGACAGGAAATAAAGTATTTCCATGACAAGGAATACAGTGAGAAATTCATGACCATCAAACCTGCATTAGAAAAAATTATCAAGGACATCCTAGAAAGAGACAATTAAGTCAACAATGCCATTAAGTGAAAAAAAAGAATGAATACACCTGAGGGATATAGTGTTATGAAAAGAAAAAAAATAGGTAATCAGCAACAGGAAAATAACGAAATGACACAAATAAGTCAATACTTCTCAGTAATAATTCTCAATGTAAATGGTTTCAATTCTCCAATCAATACACAAATTGGCAGAATGAAGAAACAAAATCCAACAATATAGAGTATACAAAAAACACATTCAGTACTAGTAAAAATTCACAGATTAAAAATCAAAAGATGCAAAACAACATTCTATGCAACAGAAACCAGGAAAAAATCAGGAGCAGCTAGTCTAATTTCAGACAAAGTGAATTTCAAGCCAATACTGATCAAAAGAGACAAAGAAAGTCACTACATATCAGATAGGTGAGCAATCCAACAGGAAGAAACAACAATCATAAACATATATGCACCAAATGCCGGTGCACACAACTTCATAAAACAAACCCTAATGGATATGAAAAATTAGATAAGCACCAATACAGTTGTAATAGTGGACCCCCCTTCCCTCACTTTCAGAAATGGATACATCAACTAAACAAAAAAATCACAACAACAAAAAAATCAGACTTGAAGCAAACCTTCAAAATGATGGACCTCGGGCCAGGGATTTAGCTCAGTGGTTCCACTGCCTGCCTTGCAAGTGCAAGGACCTGAGTTTGATCCCTGGTGCCAAAAAAAAAAAAAAAACACAAAATGATGGACCTTAATAGCTATCTACAAAGTGTTCCATCCAAAAACAACAGAATATACATTCTTCTTAGCAGCACATGGGATTTTCTTCAAAACAGACCACATGCTAGACCATAACACACACTTATATAAATGCAAAAGAACTGAAATCATCCCTTGCATATTATCAGATTACAGTGCAATGAAACTAGAAGTCAATGGCAAAAGATACCACAAAAACTATGCAAACACATGAAAATTAAATAATGCCCTCTTTAATAATGGGTCACACATGAGATTAATTATCCTACAATCAAATGATAATGCCAGTATGATACACCAGGAATCTATGGCACACAAAACAGTCAAGAGAAAAGTTTACAGTAGTGAATTCCACATCAGAAAGAGTAAACTCGAATAAATAACCTAATAATGTAGGTCAATGTTCTAAGAAAAAAAAATGGAATCCAAAGTTAGTACAAGGAAGATTAGAGCAGAAAAGTAATAAAATTGAGACTAAATATATAGAATTATTGAAGAGTAAGTTCTATGGAAGAACAAAAATAGAGAAATCCTTTGCTCATTGTTACGGCTTTAGGTGTCCCCCCAAGGCCGAATGCTTTTTCCGAGGTGGCTGATTCTAGAGGATATGATGCTGAGATTAAGGGCACATGACTAACCAAACATGTAAATGATTGGTTTGGCATCACCCTAATCAAGGTAGTCTGGATAAAAGGGGCAGAAATACATTGTTAAGGCCCCTTGTTGCTTCTGTTGTCTTCCACCTCCATGAACTGTTGCCACTTATTATCTCACCAACAAGGGAAAAGTAATGAACACAGAAATTTGGTACCAGAGAAGTGGGGTTGTTTGAGATATTACCTGGCTATGTGACTCAAGAGCTTTTGGAACTGGCTTGTGCGAAGGGGAAGTTAAAAAGTTTCAGAGATGCTAGCTGAAGAAATAGAACTGGGGGCCACAGATGTAGCTCACTGGTATCACACCTGCCTCAAGCACATG
>NW_022900951.1:58217503-58224227 GCF_012274545.1 Fukomys damarensis | reverse complement strand
GAAGAGGAGAGGGAGGGGGGGGGAGAGGGAGAAGAGGAAGGAGAAGGAGGAGGAGGAGAAGGAAATACAGCTGGAATGCCTTAGGCTGGTCTGTATGGGAGATTCTGGTCAGAGCTCAGAAAGCCAGTGAGGACCAGGCTTGGGAGATTTCTACTGCAAAGAAGGACTGCTTTGGCTCTTGGATTCCAGACAATGTGTGTTGTATCTTGGCAGAAAGTTTGTCTGCATTTTACACATGTCCAGAAACTGCCTGAGACTTAGATTAAAAATAACAAACTAAATGATCTGGCAGAAGAAATTTCAAGGCAGTCTACCACTGAGGTGCTGCATGGCTACTATTGGGGGCTTTAAGCCAGATTTATGTCAAATCAAAGAGCAAAGATCATAGCAGAATGATTAAAAAATTTTTTTTAATTTAACCAGAAAGGAAGCTCCAGTAAAGTTGTGGCCTGCAAAGATAGAGATCTTGATTGCTGAGAAGGAACCAGAGAATAGGAAAGATGGCCTAAGGTCATCACAAGAAGCAGCAGGACTTGACCTTTTGTAGCCTCAAAATTACAATTGTAAAGACCACTTTGAGAAGAGAGCCCCAGAACATCATGTTCCAGAATGGCGGTAGCCTAGAAAATTTGTTCCTCAGAATTGGATTCAGAGTACTTAGCAATCCAGGCACTCAACCCCAAGGGAGAAGGAAGCCTGGCTACTGCTACAGCTGGCTGCAGACCTTGGTATCATGCATGTGGTGCTTGTTTTAGGCCCAAACAGAATGGAAGATACATGGGATCAGGAATGCTTCTATCCAGATTTCAGAAGGCCTGGGAGGCCAGGCAGTGTGTCCCAAAGGAGGCAGTGTGTGAAGCTATGAGTGTGAAGCCAAAGACACAGTGGAGACACCCAAAGTTTGGAGAAGCCAAGAGCATGGATCATCTGAGGAAAGCTACAAGGAGTGAGCAGAACTGACCCAAGAGGGAAGCTGTGGGAGCTACAACCATCGGCAGTGCTACAGAGGTGGAATCTCACAAATTCTTTGGAGTTCACAACTTGCCACAGGTTGCTGGGCATGCTGGAAGTAGAACTGTGAGATTTAATATTTGCCTTGCTGGATTTTGGACTTGTTTTGGTCCTATTCATTTGGATCCCCATTTGTAACTTTTGGAATGGAAATGCTTGTTTTTTGTTGTTTTTTGAGGCAGGGTCTCACTATGTAGTTGAGACTGACCTGGAACTCACTATGCAGTCCAGGCTGGTCTTGAACTCACAGTGATCCTCCTGCCTCAGCCTCCTGAGTGCTAGGATTACAGGCGTGTGCCACCACGTCCGGCTAGAATGGAAATGTTTATCTTGTGCCACTGAATGTTGGACATGTTTAACCTTCTCTTCATTTGTACAGAGGCTTGCAGTTAAGAGTTTTCCTTAAATTGAAGAAGCTACTTAGACTTGGACTTTTCAGCAATGCTGAAGCTATTTCAACTTTTGCAACTCTTGAAGATGAAATAATACTTTTGTTTGTTTGTTTGTTTTGGTACCAAGGATTGAACTCAAGACTGCCTTTGCAAGGCAGGCAGCAGAACCACTGAGCTAAATCCCTGGCCTAATTAAATGCTTTTTTACATGAAGGGGTACGCCTAAGTCTTTGGGTTGGAGCCAGGTGCAGAATGTTATCACGTGTGTTTAGGTGTCCCCCCAAAGCCTCATGCTTTTTCTGAGCTGGCTGAATCTTGAGCATGTGATGCTTGGATTAAGGGTGCATGATGACTAAACCACATGAGTAATTAGTTTGGTACCACCCCAATTCAGGTACTCTGGATGAGATGAAAGGGGCAAAAAGACACTGTTAAAGCTCCTTGTTGCTTTTGCTGTCTTACATCACCATGAATTGTTGCTCTTCTACCATGTGTCACTCTGCCTTGGATCCAGTTTATTATGGACTGAAATCTCTACAAACTGTGAGATAAATAAACCCTACCACCCCTTTAACCTTGGTTGTTGGGTATTTTGACTCAGCAGCAAAAGGAAAGTAACCAAGACATCTTACCAAAAGAAAGACCCAAATCCATGCAATTAGAAGTGAAACAGGTGAAATCACTACAGATTCTGGCAAAATCCAGAGCATCATTGGTAATTACTTTGAGAACCTGTACTCTAATAAAAATGAAAATTCCAGAAACATAAATAGATTCCTAGATATTTACAAGCTACTACAGCTAAAAGACATAAAAATCCTGAATAATCCAATAGTCAGTGAAAATGAAGATGAAATTTTAAAAATCAAGAAAAGCCCATGTCCCCACAGATTCATTGTAAAATTCTAATAGCATTTTAAAGATCTAATGCCAATGTTCCTCAAACTCTTTAATGAAATCAAAAGGGAAACAATACTTCCAAAGTCATTCTTGGAAGCAAGCATTATCCTGATTCCAAAACAAGAAAAGTACACAACCAAAAAAGAGAACTGCCCTGTAATGAACTCATTAACAGTTTAATGAACATAGATGCAAAAGTCCTCAATGAGATTCTAGCAAGCAGAATGCAGCAGATCATCAAAAAGCATAAATCATGACCAAGAATGATTCATTCCAGGGATGGTTCAACATACAGAAATCAATTAATGTAATAAACCACATAAACAGACACAAGGACAAAAATCACTTGATCAGATCAATAGATGCAGAAAAATGCTTTAACAAAATCTAACATCAATTCATTATTTAAAAAATGAACAAAATAGGTATAGAAGGTCTTTATCTAAATCTGATAAAAGTCATTTATGGTAAATCAACGGCCAACATCCTATTAAATGGAGACAACTGAAGGCTTTCCCTCTAAAATCAGGAACAAGACAAGGATGTCCACTACCACCACTATAGTGCTTGGGCCGGGGATTTAGCTCAGCAATTCGGTGGCCTGCCTTACAAGCACAAGGACCCAAGTTCAATCCCCGGTACCAAAAAAAAAACAAAAAAAAAAAAACCATAGTGCTTGAAACATTAGCCAGAGCAATTACACAAGAGCAAGAAATAAAAGGGATGTGGATAGGAAAAGAAGAACTTAAATTATCATTATTGCAGATGACATGATCTTCTCTACTTATAAAACCATAAAAACTCCAAAGGACTCCTAGAATTAATAATGAAATTCAGTAGCATACCAAGGTACAAAGTCAATAGTAAAAAAATCAATAGCTTCCCTGTACACAAATAATAAACTAACCAAGAGAGAACTTAGGGAAACAATACCTTTCACAGTAGCATCAAGGAAAATAAAATACTTAGGAATTAATCCAACCAAGGAAGTGAAAAGACCTTTACAATGATTTACTCTGAAAAAGGTGAAAGAATACATGAGAAAATGGAAAGATAGCCCCTTTCCTGTAGAGACAAAAGTAATACAGTCAAAACTGCCATACTTGCAAAACTGTTACACAGATTTAACACAGTCTCAATCAAAATACCAACAGCATTCCTCATAGAACTACAGAAAGAATCCTAAAATTCATATGGAACCAGAAAAGACCTAGAATATTAAAAGTGATTCTGGGAAACAAGGGCAAAGCATGGAGCATCCCATTCCTGGACATCAAGTTATACTACAAAGCTACGATGATAAAACAGGATGATATTTGCAGGGAAAAAAAGACTTGTGGATGTATGGAACAAAATACAGGATGCAGAAACAACTTTAGGTACTCTCAGCTGCCTTACCTTTGAAAAAGGAGCCAAATACTTTCACTGGAAGAATGACAGTCTCTTTAACAAATAGTAACAGGAAAACTGACTAGCCATATGCCAAAGACTGAACCTATATCTATCTATATCTCTCACCATGTACTAAACTAAAATAAAAATGGTCAAAAATCTAAATATTGAACCAGAAACAATCTTCTGGAAGACAAAATAGATAAAACTCTTGAAGACATATGCAGAGCGAAAGGTCTTCTGAACAACACCCTGTTTTTCCAGAAATGATGCCAAGAATCAACAAAGGGGATCATATCAAATTAAAAAGCATCTGCAGGGCCGGGGATTTAGCTCAGTGGCACAACACCTGCCTCACAACACAAGTGTAAGGTCCAGAGTTCGATCCCCAATACAAAAAAAAAAAAAAAAAAAAAAAAAAAGCTTCTGTACAGCAAACGAAACCACCAACAATGTGAAAAGACAACCTACAAAATGTGAAAAAAAAAATGCACCCTATTTCTCTGACAATGGACTAGCATCTATAATATATAAATAACTCAAAAAATTGGGCCCCCAAATTTAAAGACTCAATTTAAAAAATGGACATCTGAAATGAATAGATTGTTCTCAGGTGAAAAAGCACAAATGGCTAAGAAATACAAAAAAGAAACAATGTTCAACATCACTGGCCAAGAAATGAAAAAAAAAAAATCAAATAGAACAACACTAAGATTCTCCCACTCCAGAAAGAATGGCCACTACCAAGAAATCGAACAATAATAAATTGTGGAAATAGTACGGTGGAAGGGGGAAAGTACTCATTGTGAGTAGGAGTGTAAACTGGTACAATTACTATGGATATCAGTACAGAGAATCCTCAAAAGACTAAAAATAGAAATTCCGGGGCTGAGGATTTAGCTCAGTGGTTCTGCCGCCTGCCTTGAAAGCACAAGGACCCGAGTTCGATCCCCAGTACCAAAAAAAAAAAAAAAAAAAAAGCAATAAAAAAAAAAAAGTCATTAAAAAAAATAGAAATTCCATTTGACCCAGTTATTCCCCTTCTAGGTGTTTTCCTGAAAGAACTAAAGACATATTACAGCGATACATGCACATCCATGTTTATAGCAGCATGATTCACAATAGCTAAATTGTAAAGCGGCCTATATGTCCATCAACACATAAATGGATAAAATGCAGCATTATAGTCAATAGAATATTATTATGCCGCAAAGAAGGATAAATTAAAGTCATTTGTAGGAAAATGAGTGTACCTTAAGATGTTTTTTTTTGTACTAGGAATCGAACTCAGGACCTTGTGCATGCAAAGCAGGTGGCAGAACCACTGAGCTAAGTCCCTGGCCCCCCCCTTAAAATCTTAATGATAAGTAAATCATACACACAAGCTTAACTATCATATGGTTTCACTTATATGAGACACCCTATATATAAAGTGCAAAATAAAAGTCAGACAATGGGAAAAAATAGAGAGAAAAAGTTATTGTAATCCAGCATGACCAATGTATCTAAAAGTATACCTTGATTTAGTTTAATTGTTTTATGTGTTTTACATGTCTTTTGGCCAGTTAATCTAGCTGTTAATCTGTGTTTATGACAATTAACTCAAAATAAACACATCTGATGCTGGCCAACAAAATAACAATTTTTTAAAAATTTTAAACAGAAGTAGAGAGGAAGAGTAAAAATGACATGTGTTATATACACATACCATTCCCCACAATGAATGCAATCATTATGTACTACAAACATGTACTAATAAAAATTAAAAACAAATAAAAAGAAAGTACATATTAGAAAGAATAAAGAGGGAGGGGGTGAAAGTGTGGATAATGAAGGTACAATATAAGCAAAAGATACACAATGACTCCCCTCAAAAATATGGGAAATTGGAGAGGGGAGCAAGGAAAGGGGTTCATGGAGGGTGAAAACAATCGATGTTATGTGTGTGTACAAATCCACCAAAGGAAGCCCATTAATATATTTTTTTAAAAAATCAACCTGTTAACATATGCAACAAGCCACCTTAAATTAAAATTTTAAGGAAGTCTCGTTTTTAGTACCAGCAAAAATGTGAAAAATTTAATATAAACTAATACAATATATTCAGCTTGCATATGCTGAAAATACTGTAAAAACCTAAATCTAAATAGTATTTTATATTCCTCAAACTGACCTATAAGATTCTGTATCATCCCAATAAACTCGTAATAGGAATTATGTAGAAATTAATTCGTTCCACCAAAAATTTATACACAACTTCTGATATACAAAGCTTGGCAAGTGTCACTCCTTCCTAAAAACATGTAAAACCTAAATAAACTAAAATATCAACAATTCTTAGATTCTTCAAAATGTGAGGCTGCTATATAAACCACTAGTACCAAAAGCTAAAGATACAGGTGAATAAAATGAATTTATTACTGCAGAAAATCACAAACAGAAACTTTTACAGGAGTAAGTACTGGTACAGGAAAAGCTAAACTGTGATTAATGAATAGCTAGCTGCTAGAGGATTGAGGCGACAAATTGGAAATTATAAACTCCAGAGGAGGACAATGACAGGGAGAGCCCCAAAATTTTTATCACTGTTACCTCCAGAAACACTACCAGATTCTTCGCGGGGTGTGGGGGGGGGGGGTCCCAAATGCTTTAGGCAGAGGAAGCACATGTAACCATTTTGGAATACATCAGAGCACTCTGCTCTTAACAAGGCCTCCACTCAAAATGAACTACTTATTAGAGACTACAGGGAAGGAGGAAAGGAAGTACAGTACCCAACTCCAGCCTGCACTTTCTTTGCCTATGGGATAAGGGAAATAACCAAATCAGCCCCTTTTAATCATCATATCCAACCTGGGGGGGGGTGGCTTAAGAAACAATTGTGAAGTTCACAGCTCAGTAGAATCAGGTGACTAAAACTGAGAACCAATCAGAGGAATACAGAACACTCCCCTCTCCACATACCTTACTACTACATCACTAAAGGACTATTCACTAAGAGTCCTCTTACTCACTACATCATGCCTGAA
>NW_022900951.1:58208097-58217439 GCF_012274545.1 Fukomys damarensis | reverse complement strand
TTTTTTTTTTTTTTTTTTTTTCAGAGTTGGTGATGTTCTACAACTGAGCCACACCTTGGACCTTGGACTAAAAAATTAAAATAACTGTTTAACATTCTATGTGCTCTAATGAAAAAAAAGACAACATGTAAAAAAAACACATGTAATGAAAGCAAACAGATGGAAATTCTAAGGAATCTAAGAGAAATACTAATAATCAAAAACACTACAAAAACAATGAAGAAAGCCTTTGATGAACTCATTAGTAAACTGAGTTAATAATCTCTAACTTGATGACAGTGTATCAACAGAACCATCTAACACACACAAAAAAAAAGAAAAACAATAGCAGAAAACTAAAGAACTGTATAACAGCCATAAAGATTATAACATATATGTAATGGGAAAGCCAGAAAGAGGATGAAATAAAGGAAGAGAAGCAGTATTTGAAGCTGTAATAATGAAATACCTCCAAATTAACGGCAGATACCAAACTACAAATCTAGGAAGCTGAGAGAACACCAAACAATTTAAATGTTAATAGTAGAAACTATATGTAGGTATAGCATATTCAATTTCAGAAGACTGAAGATAACAGAAAAAAATCTTGAAAAAAAAAAAGTTGGGGGGCATTTATTCACAGAGAAGCAAAGGCAACAATTACATCTGACTTCTCAGAAAACATGCAGCAAGAAAAGAGCAGGGTGAAATTAGTGTGTAGAAGAAGAAAAAAAAACAACACTGACCCACAATTATATGCCCTAAACGATTAGTATTCAAAACTTTCTCAGACAAAAATTGATGGAATTTGTTGTTGGTAGCCCTGTCTTAAAAGAAATGTTAAAATAAGTTCATAGAGAATAAAAACTCTACATAAAGAATAAAATATCTACATAAAGGACAAGCATCAGTGAAGGTAAATAAAAACTTAAGCTTCTAATTAACCAGTTGACAGTTTGTTCAAAATAATACCACAATGTATTTGATGATTATAGTTTATGTATAAGTGAAATGAATGGGCAGTAAAAGACAGGGAAGAATTAAGAATATTTTATTATTGTAAGGTATGTGCCCATAAAGTGGTATTTGTAATAGTTGTACACTGAAAGCTCTAGGGCAGCCAATAAAAGATTAAGAAAATATGTAATTGTTAAGAAAGGAGGAAAAAACAAGAAAATGGACATAAGGCATTTTATATAAAACCATAAATGGCAGACTGAGTGAAAAAAATATGAACAAAGGAAAAGGGAAATAGAAGAGAACATCAAATGTTAGATACTAATCCAATGTTGTCAATTAGCACTTTAAATGCCAATGGTCCAAGCACATCAATTAAAATATGCAAATTGTCAAACTAGATAAGAAAGAATCTAACAATAAGTTGTCTATAAGAAGTCTACTTTAAAAATAAAGACACACATTGAACATAAGGGATAGAAAAGATACATCACGCCAACATCAATTTTTAAAAAGCTTACGTGGCATTATTAAAAGCAGACTTCAGAGAAAGAGAAATAACAAAGATATTAATAATACAAAGGATAATTCTCCAAAAAGATACAACAATCCTTAATGTATATGTGACTAAAGAGAACATCAAAATACAAGAGCCAAACTTGATAGAACTATAAGGATGAAAAAACTCACTATTATAATTAGAAAACCTCAACACCACTGAGCAATGGACTCAGCAGGCAGGAAATCAGCAAAGATGTTGAACTCAAAAGCACCATACATCAGCTGGATACAGTGATCATCTCTAGACTACTTTATCCAATAAACAGCAGAATATACTTTCTTCACAAGCTTGCATAAAACATTTATTATATACAGTTAAGTTAGAGAGAAATTAACATACAGCCAGAAAGGGACTGAACACTCAGGGAAGTCAGCAGAAAAACATAAGACATCAAAAATGTGGTTGGAAGTACATCCAAAGAAGGCCAGGCCTCAAGATAAAGATGCAATGGCCAGGGCTACATGCTTCCCTAAGGGATAAACATTAACTTGGAATTACTACATAATAAGTACCCCCTGATCCAGGAAGTTCAGCTAGGTATCAGCTGCCCAGATGGATGACCAGAGCTTCCAGATCTATCCCTTCCCAAAAATGCCTTTGTTCCTCCCATGCACCCCTGATACACAAGGCACTTCCCTATTGGATCAATATTAGCTAAGCAGCTATACCTGCAATCTGATAGGTTGATTATAGTTTGACTTGACATTTTATCCACATTGTGACTTTGCTGTATAAATTACCCTGACAAAGGGCCTCTGTGGCAAGCAACCCACTTCTGGGACCCCTATCTCTCAAGAGCTATCTCTCAATAAACCTTTTCTACTCTTAACTCCCTATCCTTTGGAACTCATTCTTTGATTTCAGGGAAAATAAACTCCACACATCTGACATCCAGCAGGTTGGAAGTTATATTTCTTGTACATCACATTCACTGAAGTAAGCGAGTTAATCAGAATCATGCCCCCATAACCTGCGCCTGAACTTCACCCCTTTTCCTCACCAGACTGCTTGTACAAAGTGATGCTAACCAGCACCTAGCTTACCTTGTGGTTAAGAACAAAGGACAGGACATGTCTTGTGGTTAAAAACAAAAGGCAGGCCGGGCATAGTGGCTCACGCCTGTAATCACAGCACTCTGGGAGGCTGAGGCAGGAGGATTGCTGTGAGTTTGAGACCAGCCTGGGCTACACAGTGAGTTCCAGGTCAGTCTCAACTACATAGTGAGAGCCTGTCTAAAAAAAAAAAAAAAAAAAAAAAAACAGGTCATGTTATACTATGGCCCTAACCATAAAAATAGGAATTTCCTGCTGGAAGCCAAAAACTGGATTTTAATATAATGTGCAATCTGCTTCTGCACCCCTGTGATGACTCAAAGATGAGATCATGACATTCTATTGTGTGTATGTGTGGTTTGTTTTTTTGTTTTGTTTTGTTTTTTGTTTTCCTGTAGAAACTGGACTTCCCTGCTTGATCGGTATCAAAAGGAGTTAAGAGTTGGAGCTCACCTTTGGTCACCAGCTATAAAGCACTTTTAATTTGGACATTTTTTGTGGCATGATTCTTTTCACTGAAATGGTTATAACATTCACTAAAACAGACTACCTAAGCCATAAAATACATCTTAAATTTTTTAAAGGCTAGAAGTCATGCTATGAATGCTCCATCTACAATGAAATTAAACTAGAAATGAATTAAAGAAACATAGGTGGAAAATTCCCAAATATTTGGATATACCAATACTTAGAAGACATTTCTAAATAACAGGAGTCAAAGTTCAAAGCTCAAAAGAATTGAAAATGTATTTAAACTAAAAAAAAATACAACTTGCAGGAAGTCAATACAGCAAAATCAATGAAAAGAGAAACTGGTTTTTTTCAAAAGAACAATAAAATTAATAAGGCTTAAGTGAGGCCACCTGAGGATAAAAGAAAAGAGATGACACAAATCATGACTACCAGAGACGAAAGAAGGCACATCACTACAAATCCTACAAACAGTAAAAGGATAACAAAAAAATACTATAAGCAACTCTTTGCCCCCAAATTTCATAATCTAGATGAAATGTACTGATATCTTGAAAGAAACAGTATGTCAAAACTCACAGAAGGAAAAAAAAAGACAATCTGAATAGACCTCAACATATCAAAGAAATTGAATCAGCCGGGGATTTGGCTCAGTGGTGCCCCCGCCTGCCTCGCAAGCAACAAGGACTGGAGTTCGATCCTGGTACCAAAAAAAAAAAAAAATTGAATCAATGATTAATAATCTTTCAAAACAGAAAGTATTAGGGACAAATGAGTTCACCGGTGAATGCTACCAAACATTTAAGCAAAAAATTGTCTGCAATCTTTTCCATAACATAGAAGCAGAAATACTACTTTCTATCTCATTTTACAAGGCCAGCGTTATCCTACTACCAAAATCAAAGACATTACAAGAACAGAAAATTGCACACCAATCTCATAACCTAAATGGAAAAATCCTCAAGAAAATATTAGAAAATTGAATCCATATTGTATGAAAAGGATATAAACCAAGAATAAGTGAGATATGCTGGTGTGCAACACTTGAAGATATATTTGGTAATACTCAACACCCATTCACAGTTCTCAGCAAGCAAAAATAGAAAAGAACTTCCTTAACGGATAAAGAACATCTACAAAAACCCTTGAAACAAACATAATTAAATGGTGAGAAGCTAAAAGTCTTCCCATTAAGCTCAGAAATGAGTTAAGGCCCTTTCTCTACTGCTTTTCAATATTATACTATATATCCTAGCTAATAAAATGAGAGAAAAAAATGATTATACACATTGGGAATGTATACACACTGGGAAGGAAGAGCTCAAATTGTCTTTGCAGATAACGATATAAAAATTCCTATAGAACTGGCAAACAATAACAAAAAATATTCTTCACCTAATATGTAACTGCAAGCAAGGTTGCAGAATCTAAGATTGACAAAGGGCCAGGGATTTAGCTCAGTGGCACCATGCGCTCCTGCCTTGCAAGCACAAGGTAGCAAATTTGATACCAGGTACCACCCCAAAAAAAGACTGACAAAGTAAATTATTTACATATGGACTTGCAACGAGCAAGTGAAATTTGAAATTAAAACTAAAACAGCATATACATTAGTTAGCCTTCTCAAAAATGAAATGCTTAGGTATAAACCTAACAAAGTATACAAAATCTATATGAGAAAAACTAGAAAACTGATGAAAGAAAAAAGAACATAAATGGAAAGACATTCAGTATTTATAGTTATAAAAACTCAATACTGTCAAGATGTCACTTCTTCCTAACAATCTATAGATTTAATGCAATTCTAATAAAAAACCACAGAAAATCTGTGGATATCAACAAATTGTGAAGTTTATAAGGAGAGGCAGAAGACTCAGAATATTCGATACAATATTGAAGAGGAAGAATAAAGTTGGAGAACTGCCAATATTTTACAGTAATACAATGTGCTATTAGAAAAGAAACAGAACAGAATGTCCAGAAATAGAGCCATAATAATAGTTAGTTTTTGAGAAAGGAACAAAGGCAATATAACAGAACAGCAAACAGTATAGGAATAACTAGAGAATCACATACAAAAAAAGAAAAAAGACTTTATACCTTCATAAATACTAGCTCAAAATGACCATAAACCTAAACAGACACAAAACTATAAACAGATATCTGAGAGGATAACATCAGAAAAAAAAATCTAGAACCTCTTGGGTATGACAATAACTTTTTAGATACAGCACCAAAAACATGATTCACAAAAGAAATACAAGCCCAGACTGGGCGTGATAGCGCACTCCTGTAATCCCAGCACTCAGGAGGATCACTGTGAGTTCCACACCAGCCTGAGCTACATAGTCAGTTCCAGGTCAGTCTCAACTACATAGCGAGACCCTGTCTCAAAAAACCAAAAAGAAAGAAAGAAAGAAAGAAAAGAAAGAAAAGAAAGAAAAGAAAGAAAAGAAAGAAAAGAAAGAAAAGAAAGAAAAGAAAGAAAAAGAAAGAAAGAAAGACAAGCCCAATTTCATTAAAAATTTCTGCTCTGCAAGACACTGCCAAAAGAATGAAAAGACAACCTGCTGAGTAGAAAAAAAGTTTCAGACACTTGATAAAGGCCTGTATATAAATACCCCCAAAATGCTTAAAACTCAGTAAGTAAACAAATTGTATTTTTAAATGAGCAAAAGATCTCAACAGAAATGTCACCAAGGAATACATACAGATAAAAAATAAGCATCTGAAAATATCTTCAACATCATGTCATTAGAGAACTGCAAATTAAAACAAGACACTGAGGTAGGAAAAAAAATAAAAACTAGGTGAAAATGAGACAAAAACTGAGATTTTTAAAATACTACTTTTAAGAAAAGCTACAGCTTCAAGACACAAAAATTACTCAAACGTTTTTCCCTTCCAGGAAACTCACTCCAAAAAAAACAAAAAAACTAAAGGTCCTTTTACAACTTACAATGAGCCTGTAAATCCAGGCTCTTAACCAGTCCTTTTCACCTATAAATTGCACTTCCTCCGTCCTCAGGAAGCAGAAATACTGGGGGGCGGTATATCTCAACTTCAAACAAATGTAGATGTTTTGCTTGGTAACCTGATAGTTAAAGTACACATCCTAGAGTCGGGGATTTAGCTCAATGGTTCTGCCGTCTGCCTCGCAAGCACAAGAGTTCAATCCCCGGCATTAAAAAAAAAAAAATTAATCTAAAAAACAATACCCCGGTACCCAAAAAACGACAACAACAACCAATACACATCACCCAACTTAAATATACCTAAAGTATCCAATTCAGGCTCTTATGGCCTCTCATTTGCATGCGCTCCTTCAGCCACACCATTCTTAAATCCATCCTAATAAACCTTTCTCTTACCTCTTACTAATGCTCCCTAAATTTTTTTTTTTTTTGGACCAGGGGTTGAACTTGGGACCTTGGGCTTGTGAGGCAGGCAGCAGAACCAATGAGCTAAATCCCCGGCCCCTAAAAATTCTTTTTCCATCCTAAAAGTTCTTTTTTCCGCAACGAGACTCTCAGCAAAACTGCAAATTTATTTTAAAGGGGTGGGATAGGTTTCTTATTCCAACCTCGTGGACCTCTCAGACCCAGCCTGGTGACAATACTACTGCACACTCCCTAGGACAATGATAATCCAAAACGCTGGTGAGTGTGGAGCAATGCAGATTCATTCACTGCTGATTGGAACATAAAATACTATACTTCTTTATTCTACAAAGAGTGTCAGTGGATGGTATGATTAGTATTTCCAAATAAACTGTGAAGTACAGTTATTTGAACACTACAAATTATTAGCCTCTTAATAAAACACAAATTAATGTAATACCTTATTAATCTTTCACATCTCATAAATAAGTTTTTAATAAAAAAAAATCTTAAGTTTACCTTGGCAAGTTTTTCTCTATAACATTCTCAACAATTTGTACCTCTGAATACTAAAGTAAGAACAGTCAAACACAGTTCTGAAAATGAACCAGATGAACTCTTGGGAATCTGAGGAAGGAGACTCAAAAGTTGAAGCCCAAGCCAGGCGTGGTGGCGCACGGGCAAGGTGAACCCTGTCTCAAAAAACCCTAAAAAAAAAAAAAAAAAAAAAAGCACTGGGGATGTTGCTAAAGGCGAAGAAAGCCTTGGGTTAAATCCCCAGTACCAAAAGGAAAACAAAAAAACACTTCTGAGTCTCAGTATTTGGTAAATTGACATCTACATTTCTTATTTCACTAAATATTGCCAGCTTACTTTTCCGAAATGTAGCAATTCACCCTCTAGTTGTGTGGGATATGGGCACTTCTTACATGAAATTGGTTTTACCCACATAAGCGTTCAACAACATATATCATTCTTAACTGTTTTCCCCAATAATTGTGTTATGTTCAACAAAAATTTGTTTTGTTTTTCGGTTTTTTGAGACAGGGTCTCATTATGTAGTTGAGACTGATCTGGAACTCACTATGTAGCCCAGGCTGGTCTCGAACTCACGGCGATCCTCCTGCCTCAGCCTCCGGAGTGCTGGGATTATAGGCGTGCACAACCACGCCCGGCTCCAACATAAATTTGAACACGACAAATCCAGCTCGTTTCTTAGTGAGTCATCAACCTGACGTCCACAAAACGTGGCGAGTCCCCCAGAGACTACCAATACGCTCAAACACATGTAAATTGAGATGCTTCAATAACAAATACTAAATATCATTTACCCCAAGTCCTCATTTGGGTACATATAAAGGGTACAGAAAACGTGTTTAACCTAAAGTCTATGAATATGTTACAAACAGGTTAGTTTTATTAAAACTAGGAATTCTGCGCGCTAAAAGGAGAGCCGAGGAAACCGGGAAGAGGAAGCGCAAGGTTAGGCTGTTTCAGGGCGCGCCTTTGCCAGGTAAGTATTTCGTTTTGTTATCAATAAAAATCCACTTGGGCAAGGAAAATCAGAGCTACCCAGTCAGAATCCCTCCCAAGTGCTAGCTCCCGAAACCACCTGTCCTCATCAGTGGAAATAAGGTGATGAGAGGCAGAATTACTCTCGGATATTCTGAAGAGAGGAAAAAGAAATACACGCATGGCACAAACTAGTCCGCCTTCCCCACTCAAGCCACGCGCCCCGGAAGTATGCGGCCAAGTTAATGGCCACTTCTCCAGCCGAGGTTAGCTCAGCACTCACCACACACATAAACCGGCGAGTTTCTTGAACACTCGTTAGCAGAGTTATCCTGTAGCGGCCTTGCCAACTGCGGTAAGCACAGAAGCACACGAACGCCGCCATCTTAGTTCGTACGCTCACCCTAGGGCAGAGGCCGAGGAAAGCCGGGAGCGAGGTTCACAGCCAAACAGGCACCGCGCCTCACCGAGTGCACAACCTAAAGGATCCGCGGTGGGGACCAGGGCTTTGGCTCAGTGGTTCCGCCGCCCGCCTCGCCAGCGCCAGGGCCGGAGTTCAATCGCTGGTACGAAACAAAGAAAGAAATCGTCCGCAGGAAGTGAGGCACAGGCGCCTTGAGGCCTCTCTCAGTCTTTCAGATCCTTCGCACTTCCTTTCACAGCCTTAATTATCTTCTTTAATATGCTCTCGTGCCTCCTCCCCCCTTTTATTTCTCTTTTCATCTTGTTTCTTTTACCTCTTCCCTGACTCAATCTTTCCGTCTCCAGATCTCTCGCTTCCCTCAATTTTACCTCAGAAGTGCCTCGCACTTTATAATAAATAGACAATGCTGTCATTCGCTTCTGTTATCTCACGAAATTATGGCAACTTTGTAAGGTAAGCGGAAGACCTATTCCCATCTCAGCCCCACCCTGGGTACTGGGGTTGAATCCAGGACCTTTGCACTGAACTACATCCTCGATCCTTTTTTTCCATTATTTTTGAAACAGGATTTCGCTAAATTGCCCAGGCTGGGCTGGAACTTGCTATCCTTCTGTCCCAGCTTCTCAGAGTGCTTAGATTACAAGAGACACCATCACACCGGGCTATTTCTACTATTATATAGATAAGAAAACTAGGGCCCAAAGAAGTAAACTCAAGTTCCCGAAAGTTTTAACACTTATTAAATGTTTAACGGACTACACCCGAATTATTTCCATTCTAGTAAGTACAAGGTTACAGCTCAGGTCTACTTCACCAACTAAGTGAAAAAATAAAATAAAACAGTGAGAAGCATTCTGGCCTAGATCACACACTGTGTTAGTCAATGGTGAAACT
This sequence comes from Fukomys damarensis, assembly GCF_012274545.1. Taxonomy (NCBI): domain Eukaryota; kingdom Metazoa; phylum Chordata; class Mammalia; order Rodentia; family Bathyergidae; genus Fukomys; species Fukomys damarensis. The sequence goes on along the minus strand of NW_022900951.1, from coordinate 58,208,208 downwards.
GTATTCCTTTTTTTTTTCTTTTCTTTTGGTATGGGGAAAAACTGTATTCTAAACAAGCTTTTTTTTTTTTTTTTTTTTTTTTTTTTTTTTGTCAGGCTTTCTTTGTGTTGT
>NW_022900951.1:58168036-58207789 GCF_012274545.1 Fukomys damarensis | reverse complement strand
GAGACTGACCTGGAACTCACTATGTAGCCCAGGCTGGTCTCGAACTCACAGCGATCCTCCTGCCTCAGCCTCCCAGAGTGCTGTGATTACAGGCGTGAGCCACCACGCCCGGCAACAAGGTATTTCTTTATTTAATTCTGTAACAGAAAGTGTCTTCATAAAGAAGTTGGGCAGCCACAATCCAGCCTAAGTCTTTCCTCCTTCCTTTAGAAGGAACTCAATTCTTGACAGCTCTAGGAGGCCTCTAATTTTACAAAAACGTTTATTTTCTATGCCTCTCTCTATGAAAAATATAAACTAACTGGGTCTTGGTCCCCACAGTGTTAGGGAAAAAAAAGGCTGAAATTTGTTTGAGAAGCATTATAAGTGAGTGGTTAGGAAGATTCATGGGGAATGTTTGTGCTACAAAGGCAAGGAAAAGATAATTTAGAGTTCCTAATATTTTTCTAAGGCTATATTTTGTCTCTACATTGTAATGCTGTCTCCAACTTTCTATAAGAATCCTTCAACTAATACCTCTTATTCTATCATTGACATCATTACTTCTGTTTATTTTGATATTATCACATTCAAGTAGAGGATAATGGCCAGGTAAGGTGGCGCACACCTGTAATTCCAGCACTTGGGAGGCTGAGTCAGGAGGATCGCTGTGACTTTGAGACCAGCCTGGGCTACATAGTGAGTTCCAGGTCAGCGCCAACTACATAGTGAGACCCTGTCTCAAAAAGCCAAAAAAACAAAAAAAAATGGTATGGACAGGATTAGAGTAAAACACAGTCTTAAAACATGATTTGGAAAAATATTTGATATGGCAAGTAGGCAAACAACTATAACAAATTGATTAATTAACTTACATGTAAAGAATAGGACTACACACGAGAGCATTGTGGAAAATACATCAATGAATGCTACTTAATATGGGTCTTCAAGGAGATTACAGTCAAGTTGGAGTAAAGGTTGAACTAGGAAGAGTTCTAAAAGGATTTTAAGTAGTGTCTTTATTCCAGGCACTATGCTAGGTACAACATGGAAATAGAAGTGAGGATTGGATGAACAGAGAATATGAGAATGAATCTACCAGGAACCTTAGCCTCAAGTAATACACAGACTAGTGAAGAAAAATTGAACAGGAAGATTGGGTCATTATTTTTATTAGGAGTCTCAAAGAGATGAAAAGGATTAAATACATACATTTCAATACCTAAAGTAGTTTATAAAGCCGTACGTTTCACAAAGCACTGTACTGAGTAATCTAAATAGAAAAAACAATAACATAAAGGAAGTCTATGAATGTAATGTGGACCAGTAAGGGCAAAGCATTAGAATGTAGGATTTCTCATGATAGAGTCAAAACTTACACCTTACATATGCATAAAGCTGACCTGTCCTGAAATAGTTTTTAAATTAATATATAATCCACGTACCATCATTTCAAAACTTATGTCAGTGGATATCAATATACTCAAAGATTTCTGTAAACCCCATCATTATGAAATTTCAGAACATTTTTATCATCTCAAAAAGAAACACCCTACTCATTATCAGTCTCAGTCCCTCTTCCTCTGAGCAGCCTCCGGCAAAAATTAAATTACTTTCTTGTCACCATGGGTTTATCTCTTCTAAACATTTCATATTGTCGGGTATAGAAAAGACAGACACAAAACAGCTAGGCACAAGGGGCAGAGCTTTGAGGAGCAAAACCCAGTCCTTTATTTGTTTCTCTTTTTGTATCCTACACAGTGAGCTGCTATATGTCACTAGTCACAGGCTGTATTGATCATTACAGAAGTTAAAACACTAAAAAACAAATAACAAAAAAACACTACAGAGGTTATACATGACAACAGTAAATTTTGTTTCTGGAGCCAAGCTATGGCAAGCAACGTCTGAATAAACATACTCAGGGACACATTTTTTTCCTTAACTATAAGGAGCAGGGAGAGCCTGGGACACTGCAAGTGCATGTCTGAGAGATCATCTTTGATCTCTTGCTGTCAGGCTTTCCTAACAACTCTGTGAATACACACACAGTGGTATCCTGCACCAAGACAATTCCATCATCTCCCCCCTTTTCTTTGGTTCAAATGTAGTGCAAGCATAACTTAAGCAGATTGTTTAAGCTAATGAATTTTCAGAGGCAGAAGTATCCTAAAAGAACAACACTACAATCATCAATACCACAGATGAACTTCCAATATTATGTGTTAAACTTTGAACAAAGCCACTGGGGTCAAAGCCCTGTTGCTCCTCAGCTATCCCTTGTGCCAGTCCCTCTAAAGTAATTGAGGGCAATTTTTTATCAAATGTGTCAAAGATCTTCCTCTGGAGAGTACTTATATCTAAGCTAATTTTTTTAATATCTTGTAAAATGATATTTGATGAAACCCCATGTATATTGAGTCTCATTATATTAATGTGGTGTCACACTAATGGTAATATTCTAATCACATTTTTTTTTTTTTTTTTTTTTTTTTTTGGTACTTGGGATCGAATTCAGGACCTTGCACTTGTGAAGCAGGAGGCAAAGCCACTGAGCTAAATCCCCGGCCCCCAATCACATGTTAACATGAGTGGTTTTTAGAGATTGACCAATTGATCTCCCAGCCATTTGACAGTTTGTTGTAATTCCATAACTGTAGTTTCCAATTTTTGGTTGATTTGAGTTTGCATTGACCACAATTTATGAGAATTTTCCATTCATTTCTGCACAGTCATGTGTTTGAATGGCAGTTTGGAGCATAAAGCCTGCTACAGCTTCTGTTGTGGAAATGCCAGTAAGTCCTATAAAAGTAGCAACAATCCACTCAATAAATCATTTATTTATTTTTAACAATTCTCGCATAACTTTAATCATTAATCCTGACAGAGGACTTTCTTCCCATGGCTGAATCAAATTTATGGGTAGCCAAATGTGTTTTCTAGCTTTTAAAGTCAAAATACTCTTTTGGGTCAAATTAATATTTAGACTGGCATTTAAACATGTGTATAGTTTGCACCTACTACATTCAACACTCCTTAAAGTCTTATTAAATTGTAATTCCACCACAGCAAGAACAAAGGGTAACATAACACATCCTGGTAAACAAATGGAACTATTAGAAGTAAACCAGTAGGGCTGTGGATTTAGTTCAGGTGTTCCACCGACTCTCTTGCAAGCGCAAGGACCTGAGTTACCAAAAAAAAAAAGGAAACCAGTAATCAGACATGGAATATTTTGATCCTGAAAAATTGCCTTTCCAGATTGACATTTTTTGAGTCACTAATGGCAATTTCCACAATTCCCTTTGTTCCGGACCTTGTGAAACTCCTTCCTTGTTAATCAGTCTTGGCCAAGGGGGTGTTAGCCCTCCCTCGTGCCAAGCCATTAGTTCTTGATGTTTAGTAAATACAGAAAGTTGTCCACCCTGTCATGTACTATTCCAGACTAACTCATTAATATAATCACAAACAGTCTTGCTAACACCATCAGAAAAATTCTTGTTTGTTTTTTTGTTTTGTTTTGTTTTTTGAGACAGGGTCTCACTATGTAGTTGAGACTGACCTGGAACTCACTATGTGGCCCAGGCTGGTCTCAACTCAGAGCAATCCTCCTGCCTCAGCATCCCGAGTGCTGGGACTACAGGCGTGCACCACCACACCCAACTATCAGAACAATTCTGAAGAAATTTACCATGTGGTCCCCAATCAACCACAGTATGATTATTTAAGTATAAGATCTTTCCATGAGGTCCACAACACCTGGTCTACTGTACAGGTGAGAAAACATTTGTACAAAATTGTTGGACATTCTGAGTCTGTCCCCTTCCCCCAAGAGTCAGTGGTATTTTCTTCATTTTCCATGAACATTAGTCAAGCAGACCTAGCCCCACGCACAGGGCAGAGTCTCATACCCCAAAGAAAAGTTTAGTTCTTGGCCTTCCTCATCTGGGTGCTCTGAAAGTTGTTTCCACATGGAGCCATCTTCATTCCAGAGGGTTCCGGCCTCCTGATGCCTGGTACATACCTGGTTTTCATTGATTTTCTATAACTTTGTAAAGGATGGGCCTTTATTCCTCTTGGGTAGGTGGGGGGGGTGTTTTTCCCCTTGAGAGAATATCACCCTGGGGCAAATTTTAAAAATTGAGAGTAAAGAGTGCAATTGCTAAGGGAGTTCTAGGTGCTGTTCCCCCTTCTTTAATATGACATTTTTGGAGTTGTACTTTTAATGTTCAGGGATCCCATTCAATCATAGCCTCTCCCTGAGGATTATAGGGTATGCTGGTAACATGTGCTATATTCCAGTAAAAAAGAAAAGTCGAAGCCTTTTGTTAACATAAGATGAAGCATTATCTGTCATTTTCTTGGACAGGACACCCATCACCAAAAAACATTCCATTAATGTTGAATGATATTAAAAGCCTTTTCACCAGAGAGTGGAGTAGTCCAGATAAAGCGTGAATAAGTGTCAACACATACATGTACATAAGCATACCATCCAAAAGATGGAACATGTGTACCATCCATTTGCCAAAGATCATTAGAGTGAAGTCCTGGAGGATTTATGCCTGGGGGGCCCTCAATAGTATGTAAAGGTTTGCACACAGAACAATTTCTATTTTACATGCCTGATTCATGGGAAGAGTCCATCGTTGGTGTAAACTGGAGGCATTATTGTGGAAGTGTGCATGTTCTTGTTCAGGAGAGTCAATCCATAATAACTTGTCAGTTTATCTGCCTGATTATTTCCATGAACTAAGGGACCAGGCAGGTTAGAATGTGCTCTAATATCAGTTATAAAAATAGGATGAGTACGTGCTCAAACTACGGCTTGTAATTGAAGGAACATATCATAAATTATGTTGATTTTGTAGTATGTTTGATATATGCAGTTTCTGGAGTTTTTAACACATGAATAACATATTTAAAATCAGAAACAATATTGATAGGACATATAACCTTTTGTGTGTGTGTGTGTGTGTGTGTGTGTGTGTGTGTGTGTGGTACCAGGGATCAAATTCAGGTCCTTGCACTTGCGAGGCAGGCCACCGAACCGCTGAGCTAAATCCCCAGCAACCTTTTGTAAAAGATAAATCAAGGCATTAAAAAAAAAAAAAAAAAAAGGAGAAGCAAGATCTGTCATGTAAAGGTACAAGATCCCAGTAATGAATGTAACTGTACTGTATACATAGAATGTACCAATTAATTCAATTTAAAAAAAAAAGATAAATCAAGTCATACAACTCATTTTGTTGAGCAGAAGCACAGGAAGTCTATAATGTTTTAGACCAGGATTCACTCCATATGGCAGTGACCTTATCTTTTGAACCATCAATAAAATAGGTACTGGCAGTGTGTATAGGAGCATCTCCAACCAGCTTGGCCATAACTCACTGTGTTTGTTTTAGGAATTCCTATAACCTGTCAGCTGGGTAATGGCACTCGATGTATCCTGTATACTCTGCTAATGCAGATTGTGCTTCCATGCTATTTTCTAAATGTTTTTCAAGTAAATCAGGAGTAATGGGCAAAATAATAACACCCAGATCAAACCTGCTCAGTTGGTGGATCCTACGTTGCCCTTGAAAGATAAGAGAGCATATCAAATCTAAATATGGAGATAGAGGTTTTGAAGGATTGTGTCTGTCAGGAGAATCCTGTTGCGCAATAATACCTGTGGGCAAATAAGGAGTAGCAAGAATAAGTAATGACATGGGTAAGGAAAGATCAATGTGGGAGACAAAATCAACTTTAAGGTGTTGTTCTATAAAATGAAGTTCTGTCTCAGCTTCAAAAGATAATCGTCATGGGCTAGCTAAGGCAGAATCTCCCTGTAGCATTCTAATCAAATGTGTCAGTGAGTAAGTGGGAATGCCAAGAATCAGATGGACCCAATTTATGTCCTTCAGGAGTTTTTGAAAATCATTTAATGTTTTAAGAGTATCCCTTCTAATTTGAACACTTTGAGGTTTTACCGTTTGTCTATCTAAGGAATATCCCTCATATTTATAAGCAGGAACAGTTTGGATCTTATCTGGTGTAATAAACAAACCATGCTCAGAAATTGTTGTTGTAAAACTTTAAAAGCATTTTCCAACTCCTCAGAAGAAGAAATTGCTAAAAGAACATCATCCATATACTGAAAAACATAAGCAGAAGGAAATTACTTACAAACAGGTTGTATAACTTTTCCAACATAATGTTGACACATGGTGGGTGAATTAGCTTCCCTTGAGGTAGAGATGTCCATTGGTATCTCTGAGCAGGAACAACCTGGTTAACAGAGCGAATAGTAAAAGCAAAGCATTTACAATCTTTAGAATGTAAAGGAATAGTATAAAAACAATCCTGAAGATCTATAATGATTATTTCCCATGCTTTAGGTATCACAGTAGGGTAAGGGAGGCCAGGCTGTAAGGCCCCCATCAGTTGGATCTTTTTATTTACTTCTCAGAGGTCAGTAAGCATCCTCCATTTACCATATTTTTTTCTCTATTACAAATATTGGAGAATTCCAAGGTGAAAAAGAAGTCTCAATATGTCCCAGTTTTAGTTGTTCTTGTATTAAGGAGTGTAGAGCCTCCAATCTGTCTTTTTTCAGGGGCCACTGCTTAATCCAAACAGGCTCATCAGAAATCCATTGTAGAGGGATTGGTTTAATTTGAGCAGTAGCTCCTCTTAAAAATAACACCCCAAACCTTTTCTATCATTTTTATGACAAACAGCAATAGATTGTGCAATACCAACTCCATTTTTTCCCAAGACTTTTCCTAGTATGTTTGCCATATGGCACATCATTTGTGATGCTTGAACAGAATAATTAGAAGGGATGATCAAACTGTCACCCCATTGTTGAAAAATGTCTTTGCCCACAAACCAACTGGGACAGAAATCACCATTGGCTTTACTGTGCCTTGTTGGCCATCAAGGCCCACACATTTAAGGATTTTAGAACTTTGAAAAACTTCGCTTTGTTGAACCTGACCAACTACCTCTAGCATAGAGTCTAGAAATTTAAGAGGCCAAGCATCAGTCCACTGCTGTTTATAAATAGCAGTCACATCTGCTCCTCAATCAACTATTCTGGTGATTTTTTTTTCTTGTATCAAAATGTCCATAAGAGGCCTATCATTCTATTGCATTTGAGTAGCCCAATTACCATTTTTTAAAAATCTTTACCGCCAAATCCTCCTCTCCTTTCTACTGTAGAAGATCCTATAGGACAAAAAGGAAGTAGAAGAAACAGAGGAATTTTGTCCCCAGGATGGAACGTCCAAGAAACACGGGTTTTCATCACTATTTGAATTTCACAGGTATAATCTGAATCCATCACAACAGGAACAACTTGAATTCCTTTCACACTTAAGCTAAAACACCCCAAAATGAGTCCCACTGTTGACTCTGGCAGAGGGCCAGAAACCCAGTAGGGCCTCCTACCTACCCTACCTTGTCCTGGATTTACATTGATAATATATGAGACTGTTCAATCTACTGTTGCACTCCCTCTGGTGGTGGGACTGACTGATAAAACTGAGGGGCAGTGGCAACTCTGTTGACTGTGAGGGATTGAATTGTGCAGTGCAGGCCCTGCTGTTTCTCTGCCGGCGGCTTGGGCCCTCATCCTATTTCCCTGATTTGATTCTCCTGTGCATCAAATTTAGAATAACACTTTTTTTGTTGTTGTTTCTTTTTTTGAGACAGGGTCTCACTATGTAGTTGAGTCCGACCTGGAACTCACTATGGAGCCCAGGCTGGTCTTGAACTCACAGCGATCCTCCTGCCTCAGCCTCCGAGTGCTGGAATTACAGGCGTGTGCCACCACACTCGGCTTGGAATAACACTCTTTTATCCAATGATATCCTTCATTGCAGCGGGGACACAGACCAGGCTTATGTATTTTTTATGTTGGAGGACTCTTGGGTCTGTTTTATAGGACTACGGCGGTCTTTTTGATGATGACCAGCCTTCCCACCATTAAAACATGCCCCTTTTTGTTTTGGCATCTTTTTTACCTGCATAGCAGCCACAGCCATAGCCAACATGTGAGCTTTATGAGAATGTGCACCAACATTATGGCACAACTTCATGTAATCAAAAACACTTCCCACGTCCCTGTGTGGGTAAATTGCATTCTGATGGTCTACATTTGAATATTCAAAAGCAAGTTGTCGCAACAAAGCCTCAGCAGCAGCTGGATGCTCATTTGTCTATCTATGACTGTTGTAATTTTGCAATAAAATCTGGGCAAGGTTCAGAAGGTCCTTGAAGTGTTTTCACATAACTTTGACCAACTTCGCCTGATGGCGTCTATTTCTTCCATGCTTTTAAATTCAACTCTCTAATCTGTGGAATCACTCCTAGTGGTATCTGTATCTGCAAATGTAAATCCTGGTAATGACCTGTGTCTGTTAGCATATCGAAAGTAATGACAGCTGTAGGGGCGCCTGATGCAGCATTTATCCAAGCTTGAGTACCAGCCACTCTGCAAATAATCATTCGGCAGAGACAAACGCAAGACACCATATTCCAATCCTGTGGGTCCAATTCGCAGAAGTCCATGCCCTTAGTGGTTCCAATGTACAAGGTGCAGTTGGCCCATAATTGAGGTAGCCTTTTTAAACTCTAACAAGTTAGAAATCCTCATTCTTATACACGGGGAGGGGGGTTCCTTGTCGATCATATAAAATAGGAAAAACCAAATCTCAGGGTCATAACAATTCTTGAGTACTCACCATCCTTGACAAAGGACGTTGCAGTTGTAAAACTGCTTCTGAATGTAAAGAACAAGCCCTGTCTCCCTCCTCCTCCAATTCAACAAGCAGCACTTCGGGCCCTGAGGGAATTGTAGAAGGAATGGGAGGGGGAGGAACAGCAGGGGGTTCTTTCTTATCCAAATTTTTTGCCTACATAGGAAAAATCTTTTGTCCTTCAGCCTTAGCCCTTTTTAAAGAATCATCATCTAATTCATATTTATGCAAGGAAGCCTCAACAACACGATGAACGTCCTGTTTTGTTTTAGTTTCACTTTCTTGCAGCGGCTCCAAGACTGCTCCAACAAAAGCCCATACTGACCGGAAGTCCACAGGGATACGTTCACCATGACTAAGCGCTTTTTGAACATTTTGTTTTACTCTCACCCAAATTTACATTAAGAGACACAGACTCAGAGAACCAAAGGTTGTATTCTAAGACAAAGACATCTAAACAAGCTGAAATTCGAGATTGAGTGACCTGTGCTGCATTTTCTTTCAATAAATGATGCAATAACATAACAAAAATAGTATTTTTACTATGAAGTTGCCCCATAACCCTGTTATAACAATCACAATCCCCTATTACTCATGATAGGGTAAGTCTCCCTCTGATCCGTCTCTCACAGGGAAATCCGATCCTTTTTCAATCAGTCTTTGTGCCCTTCAAGCCCCACATTGGGTGCCAGCTGTCAGGGGTCTCTAAGGGAGAGAGAGACTTACTTAGAAAAGACAGACACAAAATAGCAAGGCACAGGGGGCCAGAGCTTTCAGAAGCCAGGACCCAGATCTTTATTTGTTCCTCTTTTTATATCCTACACAGTGAGCTGCTATATGTCACTAGTCACAGGCTACGTTAATTATTACAAAAGTTAAAACACTACAGAGGTTATACATATGGCAACAGTAAATTTTGTTTTTGGAGCCAAGCTATGGCAAGCATATGTCTGAATAAACATACTCAGGGAGACATTCTTTCCTTATCTACAAGGAGCAGGGAGAGCCTGGGACAAGGCAAGGGCACATCCCGGCGATCATCTTTGATCTCTTGCTGTCAGGCCTTCCTAACAACTCTGAATACACACACAGGTCATCCAGCCGTCTTCTGCACTGAAACAATTCCATCATCACATAAATGAAATCATACAATAGATGGCCTTTTGCAGCTGACTTCTCTCATTTAACCCAATATTTTCAAGGTCCAAGCATGTTGTACAGTGTGACAATACTTCACTCTTTTTGTGACTAAATTTTACTTCATTGTTTAATTGATATATATTTGGGTTGAATTATGTTACTAGAAATATTCATTTATGACTTTTTGTGTCCATATATGTTTTCAATTCTCTTGGATATATGCCTAGGAAAGGAACTGCTAGATAATATAGTAGCTTTACTTTTAACCATTTCAGGAACTGTTAGACTGATTTCCAAGTGCTATACCACTTTACATTTCCAAGGGCAATATTTAAGTGTTCCAATTTCTCTACATAATTGCCAAACTTGTCATTTTCATTAGTCAGCCTAGTGAGTGTGAAGTAGTATTTTATTGTGCTTTTGATGTTCCTTTCTTTTGATGGCTAATGATGTAGAAGTTTTGTTGCTGTTGTTGTTTTGCTTTGGTACCAGGGATCGAACTCAGGTCCTTGTGCTTGCGAGGCAGGCCCTGGAACCACTGAGCTAAATCCCCAGCCCAATGTAGAAGAGTTTTCATGTGCTTCTTGTTCCATCGTATTAACTTCTTTGGAGAAGTATCTATTCAAATATTTGCTGTATTCATCAATCAGGCTATTGATCACTTTCTGAATTGTCAAAGTCTTAAATGTGTTCTAAATATAGATACATTATCAGATAAATGTTTTGCAAACATTATCTTCCATTTCATGGGTTATTTCAATTTTTGATGTGTGTTCAAAGCATGATAGTTTTCACCATAAGTATGATTCATCTATTTTTCTTTAGTTCCTTATTGTTTTGTTTCCATTTTTCCTTTTTTTTTTTTTTTTTTTTTTTGGTACCTCTGATTGAACTCCAGACCTTGCACTTGAGAGGCAGGCGGCAGAAACTAAATCCTCGGTCCTGCTTTTGTTTTTTTCAGATGAGGTCTTGCTATGTTGCCCAGGCTGGTCTTGAACTCATAGACTCAAGAGGTCCACTTATCTCAGTCTCACAAGTAGGTGGATCTAGAGGTGTATGCCACTACACCAATTTGTTCCTTGTATTTTTTAAATTTATTTATTTATTTTTGTTACCGGGAATTGAATTTAGGACCTTGTGCTTTCAACACAGGCATGGTGCCACTGAGCTAAATCCCCAGCCCTGTTCCTTGTATTTTAAATATAATATCTGAAAAACCATCATCTAACCTAAGATTGTGAAAGTTTATGGTCAAGTTTTCTTCTAAGAGTTTCATAATTTTAGCATTTATATTTGAGTCTTTGATCCATTTTGAGTAAAATTTTTTATTTTTTATTTTGTCTATTTATTTATTTTTGGCTTTTTGAGACAGGGTCTCACTACGTAGTTGACACTGACCTGGAACTCACTATGTAGTCCAGGCTGGTCTCAAACTCACAGTGATCCTCCTGCCTCAGCCTCCCAAGTGCTGGGATTACAGGCCTGCACCACCATGCCCGGCCCAGTAAAAATTTTTATATGGTGGGAAGTAGGGATTTTTTTTTTTTTTTTTTTTTTTTTTGCATGTATATATCCTGTTTTCCAGAAACATGTACTTAAAAAACCATGCTTTCTTTTTTTAAAGTTAACTATCATAAATGTAAGGGTTTTTTTCTAGGTTCATAATTCTATTCCCTTAATCTCTAACTTTGTACCAATACCAGTCTTTCTTTTCATTTTATTTATTTGTGTTTTGTTTTGTTTTTTTGAGTCAGGGTTTCACTATGTAGTACATGCTGGCCTTGAACACACTGTGTAGCCCTGTGTAGGCTGGCCTTGAATTCACAAGATCCTCCTGTCTCAGCCTTCCCAGTGCTGGAATTACAGATATACACCCCCACACCCAACAACCAATAATAGTCTTGATAACTTGACCTTTGAAGCAAATATTGAAATTAAGAAGCATGAGTGTACTAACGTTACTCTGCATTGTTTTAGCTATTGTAGCCTCTTGAATTTGTGTATACATTTTAGGATCAGCTTGTCAGTTTCTGTAGTAATCAACCTGAGATTTTGATAGGATTGTGTTGAATCTGTAGATAAATTTGGAGACTATTGGCATCTTAATATTACATTTTCCAATTCATGAACTCAGTATGAATGGCTTCCCATATACCAAGGTTTTCTTAAATTTATTTTTAAGTTTTCTTTTTTAAAAAAATTAATTTTAGGCTGGGGATTTATCTCAGTGGTTTGGCGGCCTGCCTTGCAAGCGCAAAGACCCGAGTTCAATCCCTGGTACCAACAAATATATATATAATAATAATTTTATTGGTTCATTTAATGTATACAATATAATGACATTCATTGTTGGAAATTTGTACCTTTACATACTCAATCTTGGTTCTTATATTTTCCTTGTTATTTTAAAGTTTTCTATGTGCATGTTTTGCAATTGTATTGTTAAATTTATTTTATTTTTGTATTTTATTTTTGATGATATTTTAAATGATAGTGTTCCTTTAGTTTCATTTTCAGATTGTTCTTTACAAGTCTGTAAAAATATGACAGCTTATTGTACATTTGTTTGTATTAGACAACATTAGTAAAGTTCTAGTGATTTTTTGTGAATTTCTAGAGATTGTATATGTACAATATTATATAAAAGTAGATATAGTTTTACTTATTTCCTAACAACTCAGAAACTTTTTTTCCTTGCTTAATAACCCTGACAGGACCTCCTGTACAAGTTTGAACAGAAGTAATCAAAGTAAAGATCTTTGCGTTCTTCCAAGTCTTAAGAAGACAGTATTTTCAAAGGTGTTGTACTGGATTCCCATGCCACTATAACAGATTACTGCAAAGTTAGTGACTTAAAATTTAACAGACATTTATTCTTTTATACCTCTGAATGTCAGAAGCCCAATATGTTTCACTTGCTTTCAGAAGGCCTGTGTTCTTTCTGAGCTGTAGAAGAGAACACACTTCCTTGCATCTTCCTTGCTTCTAGAGGCTGAAGATATGCCTTGGTTCCTTACCCCTCCTCTACCTTCAAATACACCTGTGTAGCATCTTCTCTAACAACCCTGCCTCTTTTAAGAAGCCTTTTGAATAGACTGGGCCTATCCAATTCATCCAGCATTATCTCCTCATCTCAATATCTTAACCTCATCTTCAAAGTCCCTTTTACCATATAAAGTAACATGCTTGCTGGTTCTGGACTTCCTAGTACATGCTATTATAAAAGAAGCAGGAAAAGAAGTTGTACACAGGGCCAGGGATTTAGCTCAGTGGCTCTTCTGCCTGCTCACAAGAGCAAGGTCCCAAGTTCAATCCCCAGTACCCCCCCAAAAAAAGAAGTCATACACAACAGCTGGATTTTATTCAAAAATTTGCCCCAAAGATGTTTATATCTTGGGGCCTATAACACACAGAAGGAACTCACAGAGTCTTATTAATCTTCAGGTTTTACCTAAATACAGATCACATATCAAGGAAAGCAAAGGCCATGCACTTCTCCTCTCCCCTCCCACATGCTGGGACACATTAAGTCCCTTTACCCTCCACCTCTCTACCTTTCCCTCCTAACTAATATCAGAGAAAAAAAAATGTTAAAGGGTTTGAGTCTTCTGACAGATGAAGTCCTGAGCGGGAGAGAAGGGACAAGGAAGAGGTTGATTCTTTCTTGGGGTGGGGGCAGAAAATTGGGCTCTTTCCTGGTCTAAAGCCATAGTCTTCACCAGTTTCCATTGATAGTGTAAGCTGTCACCTGATGGATCACTTGAATCTGCACAGCTCAGGACAAATTTCCAGCTACCTAAAAAAGGGAGCTGTGGCATCAGACAGACTGAGTTTATGCTGTTTGGTTTTGAAAGAAAAGAGAAGGTGGGGAGGAGAAAGACAGACTGATCAAAAGAGCAGTTTAGGGACAGTCTCTCAAACTAAATACGTTATGTCCCCACATATGTATAAGTTTTGGAGATGGCTTCCTCCAGTGTGACCTGGATGCCAGTTCTCTCCTCTGTGTCCCAGGATTGAGTTTCCCATGCCAGTTGCATGAGAAATTTTGCTCTAGACACTGGATGAGGGCTTCGTCCTTATTTTGGGTCTCCCTGTGTGAGCAAGATTTAGGATCCCGTCTAATGCAGGAATGGGGTTTGGTGCAAAGCTCAAGGAATACCTAGTGAGGCTATTACACATGTTAGAGTGTGCCTCCTGACACCTCTTCCCATTTCTGGTCAGAGGGAAGAACTGCCTCTTGTCTTTGGTGCTCTTCTGTGCAAGCACTCATTTTCAAGGGGCTTAGGAGTCTCTAAGTGCTAAAAAAAGAAATTTAAAAAGACCCTGTGCCTGCAGAGGGAGAGAAAGAGAAAAATATAAACTATACTTCAGAAGAAAACTACCCTTCAGAAGTTCACAGGATTGGGGGAAACTGAAAGCAAAGAACAAAAATATGACTAATTAAAAAGCCATTTGGAGCAGACATTGTGGTGCACACCTATAATCCCAGCACTCAGGAGGCTGAGGCAGGAGGTTCACTGTGAGATCGAGACCAGCCTGGGCTACATAGTGAGTTCTAGGTCAGTCTCAACTACATAGTGAGACCCTGTCTCAGTTTAGGTCCTTTCACAGTTAAGGAGATAAATGTCACCAGCCTGGGTCTGAGGGTCTCTCAGGATGAAATAAGGAATTTAACCCAACCTTTTAAAATAAGTTTGTAGGTTTGCTGACTTTTATGGTGGAAAAAGAAATTTTAGGACACATCAGTAAAAGAGTCATAAGAAGGATTTATTAGAGGTAGATACAGGCTGAACTCAAGAGTGGAGAGTGGGTGCTCAGAAAAATGAGGCACCCATTTAAAGTAATTATTGAAAAGTAGAGACTTATATGTGCTAATTCTCTGGGGTTTTTCTATATGTCTGTCTTTTTTGTTCTCCTGTTCCTCCAATACTGACATCTTTTGTGTTATCTATTTTCTAAATTTCCTTCTTTGTGTGTGTGTGTGTGTGTGTGTGTGTGTGTGTGTGTGTGTGTCTGTGTATTTGTAATTTTCTTTTTTGCTTTCCTTTCCTTTCTTTTTTCTACAATATTGCTGTGAAGTTCAGGCTGGCTTTGAACTCACTATGTAGCCCCAAGCTGGCTTTGAATTTATGCAATCCTCCTGCCTCAGCCTCCCAAGTGCTGGGATTACAGATGTGCACCATCACAAAAGTGTGATTTTCAAAATGATTCTATGAGGATTAAAATTAATTTAGAATATGACATGATTTGGATTAATACCAATATAATTTTGGTAACATACAAATATTTTGCTCCTGTATACTTTCATTCTATTTCTTCTCCTTTTGTTATCATTATGTGAATTCATATTTTATGATTCTATCAACACAGTTCTATAATTATACTTCATGCTCTTTTCTTTGAAATTAGGAAGGAAAAAGTTGCAAAAATAAAATGTTTATGCAATTTTTCATGCTTACTTATGTGGTTACCTTTATTGGTTTTCTAATGTCTTTGTGTGGATTTGAATTATTGTACAGTATCCTTTCTTTTGAACTTGTAATACTGTTTTTAATATTTTTACTTGGTCTGTTAATTATGCATATGTCACTTTTTGTTAAATTTGCCTTCATTTTTGAAGGTTAGTTTTGCTGTCAAATTCTTTGACATTCTTTTTCTTTCAGAATGTCAAATATGTCATACTACATCCTTCTAGCCCCATGACCTCCTTATTTCCTTCAGGATGAGAAATTAGTTGTTAGTCTTAGGCAGGACTGCTTGTACTTAATTAATTTCTCTCTTGCTTTATTTTCTGTTTTTTTTTGTTGTTGTTTTTTTTGTTTTTTTGGTACCAGGATAGAATTCAGGACCATGTGCTTGCAAGGCAGCATAATCACTGAGCTAAATTCCTGGGCCACTTTTCTGATTTTGATGGAAACAAATTCATCAATAATAATTTCATAAGCTGCTTCTTCACTTATCCTGGCTTTTGTGTGAGAAAAATGCATCCTTAACTATTACTTTTGACAACTGGACAATCTTAGATTAGTTTTTAATTCATTTTAGCATGCCGAAACTGAATTCACAGAATGCTACTGTTACTGGTATTTTTTTTCCCTTTAGTACCAGGGATCAAATTCAGGACCTTACACTTGTCAGGCAGGCATGGCACCACTGAGTTTCATCCTCAGCCACTGTGACTGACATTTAAAAAATCCTTAAAGCTACTTCTAAATGTAAGTATGATTGCACTAAGCAAACACATAAATCAGTGTTAGAATATTAAACATTGTTATGGCTTGTATCTAGGTGTTCTTCCAAAGCCTCTTGTGCTCATAGGTAGAGCTTTTCAAAGGTAGCTGTATCTAGGGTTTGTGAATGTGGATTAAGGCTGATATACTAGGATTAAGAGTGTGTGGTATTGGATTAATGTGCTGATTGATTTACCATAGTTCTGGGTATGGGTAATGGGAAGCCCTACCAAGGGGTGTGTGTGTGTGTGTGTGTGTGTGTGTGTGGCACCACCCAAAAAGCTAATAGCCTGGATGTGATAAAAGGAAAAGGAGGCTTGCTGCTGCTGCTTGCTACTTTGCTTTGATGCTTTCTGCCTACTATGGCATGTACTGTTTCTCCTCTGTCATGCCCCTCTTCCATGCTACCCTGCCTTGTAGCCAGCTGACCATGGACTAAAATCTGTACAAACTGTGAGCCAAAATAAACCTTTCTTCCTTTAACCTTGGATTTGGGGTATTTTGTCTCAACAAGAAAAGTAAATAAGACAGAAACGTGGTACCAGAAGTGGGGTCAATGCTGAAATGCTACCTAGCCAGGTGGTTCAGAAGCCTTTGGAAGTGGCTTGTGGGAAAAGTTTGGATAGGTATGAAGGTACTAGATGAAGAAGCAGCCCTGAAATGCTATGAGCAGAGCTTGATGGAGGATTCTGGTAGGAGCTCAGAAGTCTAAAATGTTGGGAAGGACTCTACTGGCATTTGGAAAAAAAGCAGGAGCCACTGTGGTTTAGATTCTTTTTTTCTTTTCTTCTTTTTTTTGGTACCAGGGATCAAACTTGGGTCCTTGCGCTTGCAAGGCAGGTGGTGAAACCACTGAACTAAATCCCTGGCCACTGTTGTGATTTAAATTGAGAATATCTCCTAAAAGCCTCATGTGTTCAGAGGTGGGGCTTTTGGAGGGAGGGAGATTGGATCATGGAGGCACTATAGCTGACCTGCTATCAGGAGGTAAGTTCTGGTTGGAAGTAGGACACTGAGGACAAGATCTGGAAGGATATATCTGCCTCTCCATCTCCTCCCTTGTCTCTCTGCTTGCTAGCCAATACGGCATGAGTACATTTCTTCCACTATGCCCTTGTGCAATGTTGTTCATGCCTTGGAGTCCATGAATCAAAATAAACCTCTACTCCTTTAAGTTGTTGTTGGACATTATATCCCAGGGATGGGAAAGTGATTAAGACAGAATCCAACCATATACAACCTACAAGATATTTGCTTCACATAGGTTAAAAATTAGTGAATAAGAAAAGGTATTATATATAAATGAAAATAAAATGATAGGAAGGGTAGCTACACACATGTTAGATAAAATAGATTTTAAGTGAAAACTATAAAATGAGACAAAGATAATTACATAATGATAAAAAGATCAATTAATCAACAAAATATAAAAAAATGAAAGTACAGGGCTGGGAATTTAGCTCAGTGGTTCCAACACCTTCTTCGCAAGCACAAGGTCATGAGTTCAATCTGCAGTACCAAAAAAAAAAAAAAAAAAAAAAAAAAAAAAAAAAAAAAAAAAAGAAAAGAAAAGAAAACATGAATGCACCTAATATTGGAAGGTCTAAATATACAATCTAAAGCAAATATCAGCAGATGTGAAAAAAATGAGGTAGACAGAAGATTTCAATGCTCTGCTTTCGGCAACAAACAGAAAAAATTAAGAAAACATTAAAAATAAGTAAACATTGGACTTAAATTGTACTTTAGACAGATTGGTTCTCACAGACATGTACAGAATGCTTTATGCAACAGTTACAGAGCACACATTCTTCTTTAAGCACATAAGGAACATTCTCTAGAGTTTCTCATGTTATACCACAAAGTAAATCTTAACAAGTTTAATATATTTTCTGACCACAGTGGTATGAACCTAGAAGTCAAAACAAGAAGAATATAAAAAATTGCACAAATACATGGAAATTTTTTAAATGCTCCTGAACAAGCAATAGTTCAACAAAAAACTAACAGGAACTTTTAAAATATCTTAAGGGTCTTAGCTCAGTGGATGAGCACGTGCCTGGTCTGACATTCATGGGACCCTAGGTTCAATTTTTGGCACTGAAAAAAGAAAAGAAAGGGAAGTATTTTAAGACAAAATTGGAAGCACTACACACAAAACTTACACAAAATACCAAAACTTACAGAATGCAGTAAATACAATTCTATGAGGGAAGTTTACAGTATTAAACGCTACTTCAGAAAAGAAGATAAAGAGTAAACTAAGCTCAAAGTCAGTAGAAATAGAGAAATAATAAAGTAGAAAAACATGAAAGGGAAACTAGAGAAACAATAAATGACATCAACAAAACTAATAATTATTAGAAAGATAAAGTTCACCAATCTTTAGCAACACTGACAAAGAAAAAAGTAAGAAGACTTAAGTAAATAAAAAAATGAAAAGGAGACATTGCAACTGATAACACAGGAATAAGGATATGAGACTACTAACAACAATTATAAGTTATCAAATTTTACATCCTAGAAGAAATAAATTCCTAGGAACATATGCTCTGCCAAGAATTATAAAGAAATAAAAAAATCTCGACCAGGGATTTAGCTCAGTGGTTCTGCCAACTGCCTTGCAAGCGCAAGGACCCGAGTTCAATCTCTGGTAACAAGAAATAAAAAATCTCTACAGACGAATGGCAAACAAGCAGATTAAATCAGCAATACAATATTTCTCAAGAAGAAAAACCAAAGCTACCACATGCCTATAATCTAATCACACTGGGAAGCTGAGGCGGGAGGTGGGGAATCGGAAGTTTGAACCCAACTTCAGCAACTTAGTGAAACTATCTCACATTTTAAAAAAGATATGGGGATGTAGCTCAGTGTGAATCTTCAGTACCACAAAAACAAACAAAGAAACAAACAGACAAACAACAACAGCTCAGGACCTGATACCTTCACTACTGAATTACACCAAACATTTAAGTAAAGATTACTACTAATCCTCTTCAAACTCTACCAAAAAATTGAGGAAGAGGGCTGGGGATGTAGCTCATCAGCACTGTGTCTGCCTGTCAAGTTTGAGGTCCTGTGTTCAATCACTGGTACCAAAAAAAACAAAACAAAACAAAATGAGGAAGAGAGACTACTTCTGATATCATTTCAGTTTTTATATTTTAGGAAGCATAAAGGAATTTATCAGGCAGAATTTCAAAAGTTCACAATCAAATGAGAGATTGTGGACACTAAAAACAGACATAATGTAATTTGTAACTTGGGATATTTATGTGTTTTGGGATGAGGAAATCTAAGGAATTTGTGAATTTGTAGGAAGTTCTATCTTGGCCTTTACGGAAAAAAGGATGGCCAATCCACAGAAAGATACTGACTAATTTTACAGACGAAATGCATGAGTCTTGTCTTTTTTCGGGGTGGTGGGGGTAACTGGAGATAAAACTTGGGACCTTGTGCTTATGAAGCAGGTGGTGGAACCACTGAGCTAAATCCTGGGCTCCAGTCGTTTTTCCCCAGTCTAATTTTTTTAAGATAGGTGATACAAGATGTTTTGCTTGAAAATATTCTTTGGATCTCTCATTTTTTCATTTATCTTAAAATCATATTCCTACCTTTTACTTTACCACCCAAGTTAATTTATGGATTTAAAATATCTTTAAAGGATTTTGTGTATAATAAGCCCAGAAGGAAAGAAGTCTAAACAAGCCTGGGAAATATACAGATAATCATGAGTAATTTTGATTTTGTTCTGAAATTTCAGTCTTCCTTTTTTTTTTTTAAATTATTATTATTATTTTTTTTAATACTGGTGATCGAACTCAGGATCTTGTGTTTGTGCAGCAGGCCTAGTGCCCCTGAGCTAAATTCCTGCCCCTCGGTCTTCTTAATAGTACAATTTTTGAACTATGATTTTCATTGTCACTATTACTTTATATAAATGGTGTTTATTTTATTTGGACATTGATTTTGTATTCTCCATCTTTATGAAATTTGTTAGATCTAAAATACTTTAGTGGAGCCTTTAGCATTTTATATTTATTATGTTCCTCTATGTATTAGTTTTTATAACATTAATATGCTGCTTTGATTATTGTAGATTTGTAGTAAGTTTGGAAAATAGGTAGTGTGGTGTTTCCAGTTTTGCTTTTTTTCCTCAAATTGTTTTGGTTATTTGAGGTTTTCTATGGATCTATATGAATTTTAGGAGTTTTCTATTTTTGTGGGAAAATGTTATTGAAATAGAGATTGCATTGATTTGATAGCTCACTTTTGGTAGAATGGAAATTTTAACATGCAATTCATCAATATACAATAAATTTCTTTCAATTTATTTGTTTTATCTTTATTTTCTTCCATCAGTGTTTTGTAGTATATAATGTATAGGTGTTTTAGTTCTTTGATCAACTTAATTCTATTTTTCAAATAGCTATTATCAATAAAATTGTTTTTTAAATACAGTTTTCAAATAATTTGTTAGTGTATAGGGATGCTCCTGCTTCTTGTGCTTTGATCTTTTGGGGGTAGTGGGACTTGAACTCAGGACCTTGCACTTGCCAGGCAGGCACTGTACCCCTAAGCTACATCCCCAGCCCTGTGCATTGATTTTTGTATCTCTCAGCTTAACTGAATATGTTTATTGATACCAAAACATTTTTGGTGGAGTCTTGGGGTTTTCTACGTATAAGATCCTGTTATTTACAAATAAAGATAATTTAACTTTTTCATTTCCCATATAGATAACTTCTACTTCTTTCTCTTGCCTAAATGCTCTTGTTAGGAGTATTGTACAGGATTATGTTGACTACATGTGGCAAGAGTGTGTATCACTGTGTTGTCCATGATGTTATAGAAAATGTTTTCAAAATTTTACCAATGATTATGATGTTAGCACCTCAGTATGACTTCCACCTTGTCTTGGTTATTTTTTTTGTTGTTGCTGAGACAAAATACCCAGCACCCACAAGTTAAGAGACGAAAGGTTTATTTAGCTCATACTTTGTAGAGGTTGTAGTTCATAGTTGGCTGCCTCCAAGACAGGATGCCATGGCAGAGGGGCATCACAGAGGAGAAACAATCCATGGCAAAGCAAGGGAGGCAGAAGGCAGCAAGCAGCAAGCAAGCAACAAGGAATGTCAGATTCTTTCTGTCCTTTTATATTGTATTCAGGCTACTTGCACTTAGAGCAGGGGGCACTCATACCTAGGTTTGGGCAGAATTATGCCAAACCAGTTGATGGACTGATTTAGTAATCACACACCCTTAATCCTAGCATCTGACACTTTAGATCCCACCACCTCTGAAAAGCCTCATCTATGACTACATGAGGCTTTGGGGAGACATCTAGATACAAGCCATAACACATTTTAAGTCCATCCTCTTCCCAAATAGGTAAATAACTTTCCTTGCCTAAAATAAGTTCATAAAATCTGAAAGAAGTGAGTGTTATTTCAAATTCACAGAAACCTTTACAAGACTAGAAAGATCATGAAGAATCAAGGAAAGATATCATCACCAAAGAAACACAATAAAATTCCAGTGACTGACCTCAAAGAATTAGAGACACATGAACTACCACAAGTGATAACAAAAGAACAGAAATAAACGAGATATATATATATATATATATATTTGACCTTGCGCTTGCAAAGCAGGCCATGGAACCACTGAGCTAAATCCCTGGCCCCATAAATAAACAATTTTGAAAGATCAAGAAAATAATGTCAGAACTAAATTCAAAGCTAAACTGAAAGATTAAAAACATAAAAAAGAATCAAACTGAAACTTTTTTTTTTTTTTTTTTTTTTGGTACCGGGGAATGAACTCAGGTCCTTGCATTTGCAAGGCAGGCAGCAGAACCACTGAGCTAAATCCCCAGCCTCAGTAAATTATATCATTTTTGGGGGGAGGGTACTGGGGATTGAACTTGGGACCTTGCACTTGCGAGCCAGGTGGCAGAACAACTGAGCTAAATCCCCAGCCCCTTCAAATTGAAACTTTCGGAGCTGAGGAATACAGTGACTAAACTAAAAAAGGGAAATAGAAACCTTTAGTAGCAGACTAGATAGATCAAGGAGAATAATCAATAAGTGACTTCAAAGTCAGAGCATTTTAAATCATTCAATCAGAAGATAAAAAACAAACAAAGCCTACCGGGCCTGGTGTGGGGGCACAATCCTGTACTCCCAGCATTTGGCAGGCTAAGGCAGGAGGATCAATGTGAGTTCAGGGCCAGCCTGGGCTATATAGTGAGTTTGAGGTAAATCTGAACTACATAGAGAGACCCTGTCTCAAGCAAACAAACAAACAAAGAAACAAGAAGCCTACAGTATCTATAGGACTCCATCAAGAGAGATACCATTTGCATAATATAACCACACAAGGAGAAAGTTACAGCTTATTTGAAGAAATAATGACAGAAAATTTCTATATATGTTGAAAGATATAAACTTCTAAGTACAGGAAGCTCAGATGTCTCCAATCAAATTTAACCCAAAGAAAAAATTGCCAAGACAAATTATAATCAAGCTATCAAATTTCTAAGATAAAGTATGAATTTCAAAAGCAAGAGGAAAACAAGAACATATCACATGAAAAAAAGCCCGAACATAGCTACTAGTGGATTTCTTAGCAGAAAACTTGTTATAAAAGCATGGAAGGGTAGTGAGATGTGCATGTACATGTGTATGTACATGTACCAAGTTTCCACAATGAATGTAGTCATTATGTACTACAAACATATACTAATAAAAATAAAAATAAAAATAAAAATTTTTGACCAGATGTGATGGCACACATCTGTAATTCCAGCACTCAGGAGGCTGAGGCAAGAAGATTGCTTCAAGTTTGAGGCCAGCCTAGACTATATAGTGAATTCAAGGGCAGCCTGAACTACAAAGTGAGACCCTGTCTCATAAATAAATAATTAGGGCTGGGGATTTAGCTCAGTGACACCATGCCTCCCTCGCACATGCAAGGTCCTGAGTTTGATCCCCAGTACCAAAAAGAAAAAAAGAAATTAAGTACATAAATAAAAACAATTTTAAAAGCATAGAAGCATGTATTCCGAGTGCTGAAGAAAAATAAACCTATCAGGTACAAATACTTTCATAAGCAAAGTTGTGCATCAAAAATGAGATAAATGAGTGAGAAATAGACTTTTCTAGATAGATAAACACTGAGGGAGTTCATAACCATATGACCTACCCTGGAGGAAATAATAAAGGGAGTTTTTAAGTGAAAGAAAAAGGGCTGGGGATTCAGCTCAGTGGTTCCACCGCTTGACTTGAAAATGCCAAGGGCCTGCGTTCGATTCCTAGTACCAAAAAAAAAAAAAAAAAAGTGAAAGAAAAATGACATTAGTAACATGAAAGTATAAAATTTACTGATAAAAGTAAGTACATTGTGAAATTCAAAATACTCTAATATTGTAGCAATCATTTATAAATCACATATCATTGGTATGAAGATTATAAGACAAAACTATCAAATAATAACCTACAAAAATTTATTAAAAGATACACAATATAAAAACATGCAGATTGTGGTATTAAAAACATGAAAGAGGCAATAAATATATAGGATTTTTTATGCAAAGTAATGTTATCAGCCTAAAACAGCTGGTTTTAAATATAAAGCTGTTTTATATATACCACATGGTAATCAAAAGTAAAAATAAAAAAAAAAGTAAAAATCTACAGCAAATGCTGCACAGTGACTGTCTGGCAAGTGCCAGGTCCTGAATTTAATCCCTGGTACCAAAGCAACAACAAGAATAACAACAACAACAAAAACCTACAGCAAATACACAAAATATAAAAAGTAGGGAATCAGGGCACACTACTACAGAAAAATCAGATCACAAAGAAAGACAGCTAGAGAAGAAAGGAGCAAATAGTATTTAAAATAACCAGAAGAGGTTGGAGGTATAGCTCTGTTAGCATTGCATTTGCTTAGCATGTGTAAGGTGCTGGGATAGATTCCAAGTGCCAAAAAACAAATTTTAAAAAATTAAATAAGTAAATATAAACCAGAAAAGTTACCATAATGGTAGTAGCATATTCTTATCCTTATCTATCAGTAAAAATTTTGAATCCAAATGAATTGAAATTTCCAGCAAAAAATCAGAGTGGCTGACTGGATTACAAAGTAAAAGACCAGTGCTGCTGCCTGCCTCACAACTGCAAGGTCCCAAGTTCAATCCCTGGTACCAAAAAATAGAAACAAAAACAAAAACAAAAAACCACGACCCAACTATATGTTGTCTATAAGAGACTCACTTCATTTTTACTGATATGCACACAGAGTAAATATGATGGCATGGAAGAAATATTCCATACAAATAGAAATAAAAAAGAGTAAGGAATATCAGACAAAATATAAATAAAAAGCTATTATAGGGCTGGGGATTTAGTGTAGTGGCACTGCATCAAAAGTGCAAAGTCCCGAGTTCGATCCCCGGTACCAATAAATAAATAAGTAGCTATTACCTTCTACTTTTTCCTATGTATGGATCATGCTTTCATGTCTCCTTCGTAATTTTGTTGTGAATAATGCACATTTTAAATATATTATTAAAATGTAATATTTAAATAGTATAATGTGATTATTCTGGGAATAAAAAATATTCCTCCATCTCCCCAGTTGTGTTGGTGTGTTTTTTAGTGGTTATAGTTTTTTGTTTTTTTTTAGATTGGCTCAGACTTGCAGTACTACTTTTGGCGGCTCACAAGAGTTTAAAGATAATCTAGATCTTTAAATAGCTAAATTTACTAAAGTAAATTTAAGTGAAAGCTTACATTCTTTTCAGGTATTTTTTTTGGATACATGTCTAGCTCTCATCATGCCCGTGGATGATGTTTTGTTTGTTTGTTTGTTTTGGTTTTTTTTGGTACCAGGGATTGAAGTTGGTCCCTTGTGCTTGGGAGGCAGGTGGTGGAACCACTGAGCCAAATCGCTGGCCCCCATGGATGATGTCTTGATTTTTCAGTATACCCAGTAACATTACAAAGCCTTTGTTTCTTCATAAATCTCCTTCACTCTCCTTTTCTTGGCTTTTTGGAATGTCTATTGTTTGCTCTGTGTGTTTGTGTGTTACTGGGAATTGAACCCAGGACCTTCACACTGAGCTACAGTACATGCCCTGTCTGTGGGTTTTTTTTTTTTTTTCAGACAAGTTTTCACTAAATTACTAAATTGCACAGGCTGAACTCAAACTTGTCATTCTCTTGCTTCAGCTTTCCAGAGTTGCAGGCATGTGCCACCATGCTCACCTTTAATACTTTTAAATAGAACCATCGATTAGGAAGTTGTTCTATCCCTGAGAGAATTGTGAGGTGTGTGAAACAATATTAAGAGCCTGATCCAATTTCTAAAGGAGCCCTCAGAGAGATCCAAATGCCGAACTGCAACTCTTTAACAAGACCCACATTGCTCCTTCTGGTTCCAGAAAGCCTCAACAGAAATGCAGGCTGATAGCTCTATACCATCTGCCAAGCTAGAGAATAGAGACTCGTTGGTGGGTAAGCAAAAGTGCTGATGCTCTCTTACTGAATGTTAGCAGCCTTTCCTCATTGAGCATTCCTCTACTGCATTGTTTCGAATTAGATTCCTGAGTTCTGAAAAGGTTGATTCTGACATTTCCCCCCAGTTTCAATGGTATTTCACCAGATGGATGGACCTTTAGAATAACTTCCTCTGTCATTTTTAGTGATATCATGTCCCCAATATTTTTGGGGGGATTATGAAATTTTTCAATCACACAACAAAGATGAAATTATATTACACTGAAGACATTCACATAGGTTCTGTTGTTAAGATGTTATTATATTTGTTTTATCACATCACCACTTATCTATTCAACTCTCTAATTATCCATTAGTTCATCGTGTGTTCTGATGCATTTAAAAGTAAACAGACATTTCCACATGTTTATCACTGAGAGTTCAATAGTCTGTTACAGTATTTTAAATTTTGGTGTAAAGTATATATACAGGGGACACATGGAGACTCATGTTCTCTCTTCATAAACTAGAAAATCTTTCCCAACATCCTAATGTATTCTTGAAGCACACCACAAATGGTGTGTATTAGAATAGTACTAGAGAAATGCCCCAAATACTCTGATGAGGTTCACAGGATTCAGGGTTGTTTAGAAGATAGAACACATGGCTCAGCTTTTCTGATGATTCTGTCTGTAGCATCCCTGCATACCCTGCTCCTGGCTTGCATACCTTCAGAGATTGGCATCTCACCAGTTCTGGAAGTAGTGTCCTCCATCTGTGGACAGCTCAAAGCATTCAGATGTCCTTGTTTATGCAGAGCTACATACAACAAAATAATTATATCTTCCTCCCATTACAGACAGCCTTTCTCAATTATAAAGAGGCCTTCCTCAGGTCTGTCCTTCTCTTCTCCATAGGATATCCTGGTCCTTTTAACTTCTTTTTATTGGAAGGATCCCACCAGCCTGCTACTATGACCCTCAATACTTTATCAATATTTACTTTAAATAACACTACCTTTCCTATGATGAATGAAATCATTATGTACTGCAAACTAATCAAAATTTTTTAAACTATGGATTCAGATGAGACTCACTCTCTGATTAATGTTGATAGGGAAGAGAACATACACAGAACTTCTCTTGTAATGGAAGCCCAATGTTATACCTTGATCATGTCTACAGATAGTCTGAGCAGTAGACAGTTCCTTATTTTTTTGCAGGGGGTGGGTTTTGAGACAGGGTCTCACTTTGTAGTTGAGACTGACCTGGAATTCACTAAGTAGCCCAGGCTGGTCTCGAACTCACAGTGATCCTCCTGCCTCAGCCTCCCGAGTGCTGGGGTTACAGGCATGAGCCACCATGCCCAGCTGATAGTTCTTTTTTATTTCCCGCATACAGTCAGCCCAGGGCCCCTTGTTCTTTCCAAGGAGGCTGGAATCTACAGTGATGGGATTGCAGCCCTTTTGCAGGGTTCCTCTGAGAGGCCCTTCATAATAACTGGACATCCCTGCAGAGTGATGTTGACATTTTCTGGAACTTTGACAGCCTGATTGCTGGGAATAATCTTCATTTAATAGATAAGGCAAAGAGAGCTTGTTCATGTTTTTTTCTTTTTTTTTGTACCTGGGATCGAACTCTGGTCCTTGCGCTTGTGAGGCAGGCCACCGAACCGATGAGCTAAATACCCGGCCCAAGAGCTTGTTCATGTTTTAAAAAATATTTTGAAAGTTTGATTGCTGATAGTGTGCTGGAATGCATCTGTAATCCCAGCATTCAGGAGGCTGAGACAGGGAAGTCTGAGACCACCCTGGGCTATGTAAGAAAAAAAAAAAGATCAATAGGGCCAGGGATTTAGCTCAGTGGTGTGCTGACTCACAAGCACAAGGAACGGAGTTAAAACCAAGAAAAAAAAAAAAAAAAAAAAAAAAAAAAAAAATAATTAGTTAAATTTGATGGCAAAGGATGCAATACATATGACTTTTTGTAGATAATCTTTATTGGATTGAGGAAGCTTGCTTCAATTCCTATTTTGACCTCACTTTAAAGTCACAAATAGAAATTGAAAATTACAGCTTTTCCCTTTGAGGTTCCTTTTGAGTGGTTCTCTTCTTATTTGTTGGGTGAATGTAGAAATTAATTGTTTTGAAAATATTAAACCATCCTTGTCATTCCTATGGAAAATCTGCTTTATACATGATCTAGTAAATATTTTTCATACATTTCTTGGTTTCATTTGTTAAAGCTGTGCTTAGGATTTTTATATCTATGTCAGTTAAGCGGACCTATGATTTTCCGTACTTATAGTGTCATCATCTAGTTTTGGTAGTAAGATAATGTTAGTTTCTTAAAATGAATTAAGTGGTAACTACTTTTAGTTTGCTAGAAGAATTTGTTTATAAATGGAATTATGTGGTATTTGATGTTTAAGACAACTTTTTCCATAAACTTGTATTCAAAATCAGACATTTTCATCAGGTGTGGTGGCGCACGCCTGTAATCGCAGCACTCGGGAGGTTGAGGCAGGAGGCTTACTGTGAGTTCGAGACCAGCTTGGGCTACATAGTGAGTTCCAGGTCAGTCTCAAATACATAGTGAGACCCTGTCTCAAAAACAAAAACAAAAAAAAAAAAACTGACATTTTCCATATGGACAGATTTTCTTACATTTTTAAACTTATATAAAATGAAAAAACTTACATAAATGGAAATGCTCAGATCTCATGATACAACTTGATGAATTTTGATAAATATATACACTTGTACAATTACCACTTCAATTAAGATATAGATCATCATTCCCTTACACCCCCTTTTAGTCAATCCTGTGAGTGGATTTTTAACCACTGATTCTATTTCTTTACCAGTTAGGAGAGTAAGATTTTCTAATTTTTCCTGAGTCAGTTTTAGCAGTACTTAGGTTTCCTACTAAGCTCTCTGTTTTATCTAAGCATTAACATTTATTGGCATAAACTTATTAATAAACTTTTCTGATTGTTTAAAAGAACACTGCCTTGAAGCCAAGGGAGAGCTCCTAAGTAAAAGGAATCAAGTACTTTTCTTTCTTTCTTTTTTTTTTTTGCCTGATACTGAACTTGTGGAGGAATACTTTTTCCAGCCCTTCAGATTCCACTCTCTCACTTGCCTACTCTGAGTCTGGCTCCTTATACAGTACCTTTAATAGTTTTATGCTACCATCTAGTGGCTAAATCAGGCAGTGTCTGCTTCTTCCCCGTCTCTGGCAGGATGTGAGAACGCCCAGAGTAACAAAATGAATAGCCCAGAATTAGGATTATCCAAGTCTTTTAAAAAATAGTACTTGATTTCTTCCTATTTTGTGCTATGCATTTGGGCTTCCAAAGTAGAGGATAGTAACACAGCTAAAACATAGCCTGAGAAAATATTTTTGAAATGTCTCCATTTGAGTCTAGGACCTGTTTTTTTTTTTTTTTTTTTTTTTTTTTTTTTTTTTTTTTTTTTTTTTTAACCAGGGATCGAACTCAGGTCCTTTCCATTTAAGTCTAATTTAGATTAGCTAATTGACTTTGAGTAAGTCACTTTTCCTTATAGTTTCTCAGTTTCCATAACTGTGATCCAAAGGGGTTTATAAAATGGGGCCAAGTAATACAGAAAGTGCATCCAGGTAGTCAAGAGGAGGAAGTGAAGTAGAGGATTGAGAGTTGGTGACAGAAAGGTTAAGTAAAGCCTGAAAGTGACAAATTGCTGAAGGAGGTAGGGCTGCTCTCGGGTCCCAAGGCAGATATTTTTGAGGAGTATTGTACCATTCTATATAAACATTTTGATTAAAAATATATTATATATAATGGGCCCATGTGAGACAGTGACTTATCAAAGAAGATTTAGAATTCTGGATAGAGAGGTGGTACATATTTGTTTATCCAACAATTAATGTGAAGAGTCTTCATAATGTTAATGCACCATCACTTCCTTTTCAGTTCCAGAAATCTCTTCTTGGTGACTTTTATTGTCAAGTGCACCATTTTTGGCTATTTTTCTTTTTTAAATCTCCCACCAAGAGAAAAAAGTGACAATGTTGTTACTATTTCCAATACAGTGGCTCTTTAGAGTCTGTAATGAAACAGTATAGATTTCTTGGTGTTTCCGTTCTTTTAGCCTAAAGGTCAATAGTAGGCCCTCGGTAGCTCACATGTGTCTCTAATAATTAGCATGTAGGCCAGTATCTTTTTGGAGGCCTAATCTCTATTACAGCCAATGAGTGATCTACTAGCTTGATCGCTGCTCCTGGAATCAGATCCTGATCCCTGAAATCTATAATCATCAATTTATAACTTGATCTCTTCTCTTTTAAAGATATTTTTTATAAAAAAATAAGATTTTAATTTCCAAGAATCAAATTTATCAGCCCTTTATAGTCAATGTTCCTTGAGTCTTCAGAAAATTTTCCCTATCCCAAGGTCTAAAAATATAAAATATTTTCACAACTATAGAAACTTCAATTGCATAGCAATGTATTAGTACAATAACCCCAATCATTCAGATGACTACTTTTAAGGTGTAACCATAAAGGCAATTATCTCTTCTTTGGAATGACAAATCAGATTTTTTTTCCTCCAGCACTAGTCCATTATTGGGGACTGAACTCAGAGCCTTTGCACTGCAGAGCTAAATCCTCAGCCCCACCCCCTCACTTTTTTTTTTTCTTTTTGAGACCAGGTCTTGCTAAGTCACTAAGTTGTCCAGGATGGGCTCCAATTTAGGAACTTGTGGAACTTTCTTTCCATTCTTGTGCCTAAATCTCTGGGATTGATGGAATTACTGGCATGTGCCCACTCAGATTGCTTTTTTTATGTAAAGCAAGGGTACTTAAGTGTTAAAGAGTATCTCCTAAGAAGAGATTTCCACACTTTGTTACTTATCCGGTGCCCTGAGGGCATTCTTACTGATGGCATTTGGGTTGATAGTTAAGCTTTGCATTTGAATAAGAGAAGGCAATATACCCTTTGACTTTCTAATTATACCTGGTTTCTAACCTCTCCATCCAAGTCTTTGTTGTGTCTCAAACAATATAAGAAGGGTTATGAGGATAAGTGTTTCTTAATGCAATAATCAGGTTCCTGGGGCAGCTTTTTCTTTTTTCTTAAACTCAGGTGTTAGGGATGGCACCCTGGGCTTTGCCTCAGGGTAAGCAAGTACTCTATCACTAAACTACCCCCTCACACCCAATTTTGGCATTTATAAGAGCATTGTTCGTACCAGTTACCATTACTGCCAGCAAGTCTCTGCTGTGCTTTTATGATTTGATTGCTCCATTGTTGGGGGTCATCAGATTCATGGAAGAAGTAAGAAAATAATAAAGGTCAAGGACTAATAGCTTTAAAAATAGAAACAGGTCACAAACACCACTTCTCGATTAGAGACCTTCCTTGGTTACCAATTGACTCTTAAGTACTTATGGTTTGGTCTCCATGATTAGGGGCCCCATGAGGCAGAGGGTTGGAATAGAAAAATACACTGACTTGAAATCATGGTATATTACCTCATGTACTTTATTTAACCTTCATGAGGCTCTGATTCATAATCTAAAATCCTTCAGTATTAGATAATGGAAGGGAAAATTCTTTGAGGATGTTCTTAACCTTAATGTATTGCCCTTTCTGAGCTTCTTGGGTTCAAAAGTTTGGTAGTGGAGTTACAAATTCTTGTTGAATGAAGTATTTGGGTACTTTTCAATACATCAAAATTCTACTTTTCTCACCTCATAACCTCACAATCAGACTAGACTAATACCTTTATATTTGCTGTACTAATTTTAGAATTAGTTATTTGATTTGGTTTCTTCAATGTTTCCATTTTATAGACGAGAACTTTTGAAGTGGTGATTCTTGGACTAAAAATGAAGTCTACTAGTCTATAATTCTAGTATGGATTTTTTTTTTTTTTTTTTTTTTTTTGGTAACTAGCTAAATTTTGAGCTGACTAACCTTCCAGAAGATGTCAGGCCTTCAATTTTCTAGGCCACTCCTCTTCTGTGCTCTCCGCCTCCAGCGCCCCCTCACTTCTTAAAGCCTTGCAAGTCTCTGCTGCAGCCATATTTCTTTCTCTCCGGGGGACAGGAGCTTCCTAACCGTAGGTCTCTCTGCATTTGTTATTCTTTCTGGAACTTTTTCTAGCCCTCTAACTCCTCTTATAGTGTACTTAGAAAACAAAACTATCAAAATTACATAAATTTTTTTGAAATTCTATATTTTCTCATAGTATTTTCTTGATGCCTCGTTTTTCAGATATTGGAAATATTTTTAGGCAGTTTTTAATTTTAAGGATTTAAAAAATTGGGAATGAGTTTTGGTTTGACATCTTGTGGTTTAATTTTCTTTTCCATTTATATATTTTGCCCATTGGGGTGCAGATACTTGTACTCCCTCGCCCAACGGGGCTGTGGATACCTGCCTTATAATTTATTTTACTTGCCCATCGGGGCTGCGGATACCTGCTTTTTTCTTTTTTTCTTTTTTCCCTTTTAGCCCATCGGGGCCTCGGATACCTGCTGTACCCTAACTCCCCATTTTCTGGCCCATCGGGGCAATGGATACCTGATTTTTTTTTTGTTATTTTTTATGGCCCATCGGGGCCTTGGATACCTGCTTTATTGTTTTTTTTTTCTTTGTCCATCGGGGCCTCGGATACCTGCTTAATTTTGTTTTTTTGTTTTTTTTTTTTTTTTGGCCCATCGGGGCCGCGGATACCTGCTTTAATTTTTTTCTCTTCTTATCGAGGCTTTTTATGTATGAAAATGTCGTTTTTGTGGATCATTGTACTACCTGGAATATCTGCACTTTTTTGTTGCTGATCGTTCGGTGATGTGAGTGAATCTGTGGCTTTGACAGGGGAATGACTTTGCAGTTAAGCGGGTTTTAGGCTATGGAGAAAAAGTGGCCGCCATTTTAGACCTGCCGCCTATCTCGGCTGAGTGCTAGTTAGGGAAGCAAGTGGACCAGGCAAGGCAGTCTTGTGCGTTTCGTGACCTAACGGTTTTGAATGAGCTGGTTTGGAATTCTCTGGAGCTTTGCATAAATTGTGGTATTTCAAGCAGAAAACCAAGATCGCGTTCTGTGTTACTACCTAAGTGTTAGGTGAAAACGGGAGGGAGCTGATTCACGGGCAGCGCTCAAAATGGCGGTTTTGACTTTGCGGCATGGTCAGCATGGCTGCCTGTGCTTTGTTGACCGCGCAAAATGGCGGATCCAGTTAGTCCAGCGTTAAAGTGGCGGGAAAGCTAAATAATGATGGGTGCGTCTTTGATCCAATGTGCAGGAAGGTGGTGGAACATTTTGCTCATGTAATAATAAGATGGCGGCCGAAGAACTTGCCGCAGATTAAAATATGGCGGGTTTTCTTCCATTTTTGACATGTTAATTTCATGGCGGATTTTGTCTCAGGAGCAATGTGGCACACGTTGTCATGTGCATAAGATGGCGGTTCCTCACGTGGATAACATGGCAGGGTTTTGGTTGGTACAATCTTGGCGGGCTTGCATAAGGTGGACCTGCCCCATTGTTAAAGATGGCGGGCGCTACCGCCTTGTGCCGCCCCAAACTGGAAAATTCTGCCTTGGTAGTGGAGGATTGCTGGATGACCTAACCAATCAGAAATGAGAGTGGAAATGGGCCTGGCCAATTGGAGCAGAGGATGGAATTAAAACTTGATGACACTCTCTCCAGCGAGCCCTTGAGTGAGCTAGCATGGCTCCTTACGGGTTTCCTTATTCAGCCAGTCAGAAGAAATGGAGAGGCTGCGTTATGCGTCTCTCCTAGTGGGTCATACCCAAGGTCTTAACGAGGATATTTGCCCTTTACATCTCCCTTCCCTCAAGTCTGTCCTCTCATTTCTAGCATGGCTTCCTGCTATGCTGGATATATATATATGGCTGAATAGACTGAACCTCACCCCAATCCTCTGTATTGTGGGCTTGGCCTAATGCTCCTTCCTGGCCTCTGGTCTAACAGGCACTGTGGCCATGGTCAGTGTCCGAGGCCTTCCTGGGGTGAACATGGTGGTAACCCATAGCAAAAACCAGAATGGATCTCAGATCATGTTTGGCCAATGGGTAGCATAAGAGGAACCCTCTGCCTTCCTCAAGAGAAGCATTTAACCCCATGGCTAATGCAGGGGTCGGATTTTGATTTGTATTAATTGTTTGGATGTCAGTCAAGTATCTGTGTGGTTTGCTATTTTAGTGTTTGAATTTAATTTTTAAGGAACTATTACAGAAATGTATGTAGGGGATTTATTTGTAGAATTCATTTAATTACCTTTAATGAGTTTTAATTTCAGACTCTTTAACATTTTCAGTTTGTTTCCTTTTATTGGCAGTAGATATTCAGAGTCATTATTTGGCATTTAAAAATTTTTTGCTATTATTTTCTTTGAAATTGGCTTACCAACCTATTTTTCTTTGCATTTTGAAGTGTTTTGTAGCACAGAAACAGTAAATAAGATATTTAACGTCATAACCAAATGTGAAAAGGAGTATCTGAAGGTCTACACCACTCCAAGCTTTGCTTTGTTGGCCCCATCCTTAATGCTGCACTAATTGACAAATGACCTACTTTTCAGGCATTAAGCTTGAATTGCTGTGGCCTGGTGTCCTTTATCAGACTTATTACATTGGAATATGAATAACCATATTTCAATTTTCAGTGGTTTCATGCCTTCCTAGCACCAAGCTCCTCCCCAGTCCTAATCCCAGCAGTGCCCCAGTCCTGCCCCCCCAGCCATGACCCTGCCCCTTGTCCCTGCCCCAGCCCCAGCCCTCTGATCTCCCACCCCAAGCCCCAGGTCCAACTCCCCCTCCACACCCCTGCTTCTCTTCCTAGAGTTATTCCAATCTTCATTGATTAAGTGACAAAAATAAATTGTCCATTACTCATCTTGTTAGACTGAGGTGTCCTGTCTATCTCTAGCGCTGCTAGTTTTCAGGGCAATCTGCCCACCTCACCATTTTCAGCTAATGCACACGTGATAAATCTTCACAATATGTCAATGTTAGAAAATGTTAATCAAGAGCTTCATATCAGAGAAGTACTAAATACTGTGCATAGTTTGAGTTACTCATCTTTTCAGTCCTGTGCCCTTAAGGCAGGAGAAAACCATTCTTTGTCATTGCTGCAATAGTCAGTCTCAATGGTCTGTTCTCATGAACTGTGTTGACCAACTAAAACTTTGCACTGAGTGTATAATTGTCCATATTCTGTGCACAGGATTAGAACCCAGTCCAAACCCCATTTAGATTCATCAGAAGGGGCAGACAAGCCAAATCTTCTGTTGGACAGTTAATGTACTCAGTTTCAGTTGTCATAGCCTTCCCTGTTAAACAAAGGCACCCTTTTTGCTTTGCCTTTTTGGAGAGTACTGTTGTTCTTGATTAAAGTACAAAACAGTAATTTCATTGGTTCATTAACTACAAGGGCCTCCATCCTTGCTTACTTTGAGGCAGTGCTAACTACCTGAGACCATATTTCTTGAATTATTGAGTAATACCTCTTTCCACCCTGTTTGTACTACAGTAAGGGTGCTCATTCTCAAAGTTTCTCTTTTAAATGTTAATGTACTTTATCATAATTGTATCTGCCTAACAGAAAAGAACCACTATAAATAATAAATTTATTATTACAAGCATAATCCTAATGGATTAAAACGGAATCTTTTATATGAAGATCCCTTAATCCTCTGCTTTGTATCAAGAGGTTGCTAATTACCTAAGGTACCTTGTCCTGAAATTGTTGTGCAGAATTGCAGTTGTCTACATCTTCTGTTAATCTGGAATCCCATCCTCTTAGGCTCCTTTTGCATTACTTCAGGGGGTACTTGGCACTTTAATCTGCATATTTACAATTGTTCATTTTATTAAATTAATATATCATCTTCATTAGTATTACAGCTGAGAGTGGTAACCACTAAGACTCCATTTTTATTGTTAATATGCATAATTGTAATCAGCTACATCATTTGTTACCTTCCTTGGGGCTATGAATGTGCAAAATTTCAATATTCGTGCTTCCTCTTTTTGAAGGAATATCCCACCCCTTTTATATTATAGCGAGGGATGCTAGCAACCTAAAGTCCTTCGGTTGGGACTCTTACATATATTTCCAATTGTCCGTGGCTCCTCCCATTAAGTTAGTATTCTGCTTTCTTTGATTATAGTAGGGTTTAAAACCCACCTGAATTTGACCCACCTGAATTATTTCTGTTGGCTGATTCCTTCAACAAAATTGCCCTATCTACCACATAATTAGCAGTAGTTTAAGCCCCTTTATATTAAGAGTATGATCCCATTTCGTTGCTCTGTTTGCATTACTGCAAGGATTTCTCACTAGGTAAGATTCTCACTCTGGCCATGCATACTTAAATTTTCTCCAGTTATATAAACCAGGTAAAGACCTCACAGCTCTATTTATATTCTCTAACAGGAGGAGGCTACTACTTCAGACCTTTATGTTAATGTGCACAATCTTCCTTGTTCTGCACAAATTCTCAGTTGTCCAAAACTGTGCCTTTCAGGTCAGAACTCCAGTATTTCTCAAAACACAGGATGCTAACCAAGATAAATCCCTTCTCTTAAGACTCCAAATACTGCATAATTGCAATCCTCACTGGTCCTTCAAGTTATACATTTGTCTCTGACCCCTTCATACCTTCTTAGGTTTACTGCATGAGGTGCTATTTATCTAAAGCTCCTTTCTCCAGCTTTTAATGTGCGTAACGACAATTAGTATCTTTCCCTTTGATACTTTGTTTGAAATACAGCAGGTGTGTCAACCATTAAGTGCCCATTTTGGAGCCTGTGAGTATACTTGTCTGGATTTCTATGCATTAGGAAAAGAACCTGCCCCCACCCTTCTACCTTTTTCTTCAGGCAGGAACTGCCCACTCCGTAAGACCCTTAAACTTGAAAATTCAGGGTCCACATTGTAATAACAACTGTGCACCTTGAATACTAAATGTAATTCCACATGGCTCATCATTTGAATAAGATTCTGCCCTCATACTCACCTTACAGTACAGCAGTGGTGCTTATCAATAGGACTTGTATTATCGGCCTGTTATATAAGTGTTTTTATTTGTCCGAGTTTCTGTGTGCCATCCCAAACCTTACCTTGCCCCTTCCCCATCTATCCTCCTTTCCCTTCCAGCAAGGAGTGCCTAGCGTATAAGGCCATTACAATGAAACAGTCATGATACACAATGGTAATGACTATGTCCATGCTCCTTGAATACTAACGTGTATAACTACACATAGCTCATTCTATTTGCATAAAATCCTCTCGGCCCTTTTTGCAATACAGCAGAGGTGCTCATCACTAAGCTTCCTACTTCTTGGTCTCTTATATGAGTAATTATGTTTTTCTGAATTTCTATTTACTAGACAAGGAACACTCCCTCCAATACCGCCTGCCCTCACTTCCCCCATTCTCTCCCTTTTCCTACCAGCAGAGACTTCCCACTCCGTAAGACCTTTATACTTGAACAGTCAAGGTGCACAATTGTAATAATCAAACATGCACCTGTAATAATAATGTGCATAATTGTACATGACTCACCATTGGAATAAGATTGTCCTATCCACCCCTTAACTAATACAGCAGGGGTGCTGATCACTAAGGCCTCTCTATTCATGTCATGTTTTGTGGGTGATTGAGTCCCTGCATACTAGACAAGGGACCCCAACCCATACCCTACCTTCCCTTCTCTATCTTCATTTCCTTCTAGCAATTCATTAAGATTTCCTAACTCATTAAGACCCTTGAAAAGTACTTGAAAAGTCAGGGAGTACAATTGTAATTACCACAACCATGAACCTCGAATACAAATGCTCATTATTAGATATGGCTGATCTCTTTGGAAGAAGATCCTATTACCAGCCACTTTTGGCCAAATAGCAGGGATGCTGATCACTAAGGCCCTTAATCTTGGCCGGTTAAATGGGTAATTGTGTTTGTTTCTCATACCTCAACCTTGCCCTCCCCTCCCCATCTATCTGCCTTTCCCTTCCAAAAGGGACTGCCTGCTCTTAAGACCCTTACATTTGACCCATCAATGTGCACAACTGTAATGACCAAAACCATGTACTTTGAATACTAATGTGCATTATTGCACATGGCTGACTTCATTGGAATAAGATCCCATTCTCAGCCCCTTTTGTAGTACAGCAGGGGTACTGATCACTATGGCCCTAATTTTGGCACATTACATGGGTAACTCTGCGAATTCCTCTATAGTAGACAGCCTTCACACCCCAACTGTGCCCTGCCCTTCCCTATCCATCTTCCTTTCCCTTCCACAAAGACTGCCCACTCAAAGACCCTTACATTTGACCTACCAGAGTGGACGATTGTAATGACCAAAACCCTGTACCTTGAATATTAATGTGCATAACTGCACAATACTCATCTCACTGGAGTAAAATCCTGTTGTCAGAACTTTTGCAGTACTGCAGGGGTACTGATCATGAAGGCCTCTAATCAAGGCCTGTTGTATGAAAGATTCTGCTTTTCAGAGTTCTGTGAACTAGGCTAGGACCCTTGTATCTCCCAACCCTGCATTGTCCTCCCCTATCCATCCTTCTCCCTTCCAACAGGGGCTGCCCACTCATAAGAAGACCCTTACTCTTTGACCCATCAAGGTACACAACTGTAATGACTGAAACCCTGCACCTTGAATACTACTGTGCATAACTTCACATGGCTCATTTCATTGCAATAAGTTCCTACTGTCAGAATTTATGCAGTACAGCAGGGGTACTAATCACTAAGGCCCTTATCTTGGCCTACTATATGGGTGACTATATCTCCCTGAGTTCCTATGTACTAGTTGAGGAACTTCTCAACCCCTAACTCTGCCCTGTGCCCCTCTCCCTTTCCATCGTCCTTTCCTGTCAAACAGGGACTACCCACACATAAGCCCATTTCACTTGTCCTATCAAAGTACACAGTGTAATAAACAAAACCATGCACTTTGAATACTAATGGGCATAGCTGCACATGGCTCATCTCACTGAAATATGATCCTATTGTCCAGACTTTTGTAGTACAACAGGGGTACTGATCATGAAGGCTCTTAATCTTGGCCTGCTGTATGGACAATTCATTTTTCTGAGTTCTGTATACTAGACAAGGACCCTTTGTACTTCCCAACCTGCATTTTCCTCTCCTGTCCATCTTCCTTTCTTTTCTAATAGAGACTGCCCACTTGTAAAACTCTTACACATGACCCATCAAGGTGCACCAGTGTAATGACCAAAACCATGCACCTTGAATACTAGTGTAAAATCCTACTATCAGAACTTCTGCAGTACAGCAGGGTTGCTGATCATAAAGGCCCTTACTCCTGGTCTCTTATATGGGTGATTGTGTTTGCCCGAGTTCCTGCGTACTAGACAAGGAAACTTTGTAACTGCAAACCTATCCTGCCTTCTTTCATCTAACTTCCTTTCCCTTCCAATAGGGACTACCCACTCAAAAGACCCTTATTGTTGACCCATCAAGGTGCACAACTGTAATGACCAAAACGTTGTACCTTGAATTATAGTTTGCATCAAGGTGCACAACTGTGATGACCAAAACGTTGTACCTTGAATTATAATTTGCATCAAGGTCCACAACTGTAATGACCAAAACCTTGTACCTTGAATCATAGTTTGCATCAAGGTGCACAACTGTGATGACCAAAAACGTTGTACCTTGAATTATAGAACTGTAATGACCAAAACGTTGTACCTTGAATTATAGTTTGCATCAAGGTGCACAACTGTGATGACCAAAACGTTGTACCTTGAATTATAATTTGCATCAAGGTCCACAACTGTAATGACCAAAACCTTGTACCTTGAATCATAGTTTGCATCAAGGTGCACAACTGTGATGACCAAAAACGTTGTACCTTGAATTATAGTTTGCATCAAGGTGCACAACTGTAATAACCAAAACCTTGTACCTTGAATTATAATTTGCATCAAGGTGCACAACTGTGATGAAAAACCTTGTACCTTGAATTATAATTTGCATCAAGGTGCACAACTGTGATGACCAAAACCTCGTACCTTGAATTATAATTTGCATCAAGGTGAACAACTGTGATGACCAAAAATCTTGTACCTTGAATTATATTGCATCAAG
>NW_022900951.1:58149096-58167863 GCF_012274545.1 Fukomys damarensis | reverse complement strand
GTACCTTGAATTATAATTTGCATCAAGGTGCACAACTGTGATGACCAAAAATCTTGTACCTTGAATTATAATTTGCATCAAGGTGCACAACTGTAATAACCAAAACCTTGTACCTTGAATTATAATTTGCATCAAGGTGCACAACTGTGATGACCAAAACCTCGTACCTTGAATTATAATTTGCATCAAGGTGCACAACTGTGATGACCAAAAATCTTGTACCTTGAATTATAATTTGCATCAAGGTGCACAACTGTAATGACCAAAACCTTGTACCTTGAATTATAGTTTGCATCAAGGTGCACAACTGTGATGACCAAAAACCTTGTACCTTGAATTATAATTTGCATTAAGGTGCACAACTGTGATGACCAAAACCTTGTACCTTGAATTATAGTTTGCATCAAGGTGCACAACTGTGATGACCAAAAACGTTGTACCTTGAATTATAATTTGCATCAAGGTCCACAACTGTAATGACCAAAACCTTGTACCTTGAATTATAATTTGCATCAAGGTGCACAACTGTAATGACCAAAACCTTGTACTTTGAATTATAATTTGCATAAGTATACATCTCATCTAATAGAAAAAAGATTATTCTGTCAGAACTTTGCAATACAACAGTAGTACTGATCACAAAGGGCCCTAATCTTGGCCTGTTACCTGGGTGACTGTGTTTGTGTGAGACACTGTGTACTAGACTGGGAACCTTCTCCCCAACTGTGCCCTGTCCTCCCCTATCCATCTACCTTTCCCTTCCAACAGGGACTGCCCACTCATAAAAGATCCTTAGACACGACCCATGAAGGTGCACAGCTGTAAGGACCAAAACCATGCACCTTGAATACAAAGGTGCAGGATTGTACGTAGCTCATCTCATTGGAATAAGATCCTGTTTTCAGCCCCTTTTGCAGTACATACATCAGGAGTACTGATCACTAAGGCCCTAATCTTGGCCTATCATATACGTGGCTGTGTTTGTCTGCGTTCCTGTGTACTAGTCAAAGAGCTTTCCTGTCTACCCCGTAACTCTGTCCTGCTGTCCCATCCATATTCCTTTCCCTTCCAATGAGGACTGCCCACACATAAGCCCCTTACCCTTGATGCATCAAGATATGTACAGTTGCAATGATCATAACTCTACCTTGAATATTAATGTGCATAACTGCACATGGCTCATCTTAGTGGAATAAGAACCTACTGTCAGAACTTTCTCAGTACAGTAGGGGTACTGATCATGAAGGCCTCTAATCCTGGCCTGCCATATGGACAGTTCTATTTTTCTGAGTTCTATATACTAGACAAGGACCCTTTATACCTCCCAACCTGCCTTGTCCTTACCTATCCATCTTCATTTCCTTTCTAAAAGAAACTGCCCACTCATAAGACCCTTACACATGACCCGTCAAGGTGTACAAGTGTAATGACCAAAACCATGCACCTTGAATACTAGTGTGCGTGATTGCACATGGCTCATCACATTGGGGTAAAATCCTACTGTCAGAAATGCTGCAGTACAGCAGGGTTGCTGATCATAAAGGCCTGTAATCCTGGCCTTTTATATGAGTGATTATGTTTGCGAGTTTCTGTGTACTAGACAAGGAACCTTTGTAACTGCAAACCTACCCTGCCTTCTTTTATCTAACTTCTTTTCCCTTCCAACAGGGGCTGTCAACTAATAAGATCCTTACATATGACCCATCAAGGTGCACAATTGTAATGACCAAAACTGTGCACATTGACTATAAAGCTACATGACTGCACATGGCTCATCTCATTGGAATAAGATCCTATTCCCAGCCCCTTTTGCAGTACAGCAGGGGTACTTATCACTAAGGCCCTAATTTTGGTCTATTATATGATTGACTGGTTTTCTGAATTCCTGTACTCAAGGAACCTAACCACTCCCTGACTCAACCCTGCTTCCCCTATTCATCTTTCTTTTCCTTCCAAAGACCTTTACACTTGAATCTATTAAGATGCGCAATTGTAGTAAGCAAAAACATGCACCTTGAATACTAATGTCCATAACTGCATGTGGCTCATCTCTTGGAATAAGATCCTACTCAGCCCCTTTTGCGGTACAGCAGGGGTACTGGTCATGAAGGCCTCTAATCCTGGCCTATTGTATGCCTGATTATGTTTTTCTGAGTATTAGACAAAGACCCTTCATACTTTGTAACCCTGCCTTGTCCTCCCTTATCCATCTTCCTTTCCTTTCTGACAGGAACTGCCCACTCATAAGACCTTTACATGTGGTCTGTCAAGGTACACAAGTGTAATGACCAAAACCATGCACCTTGAATACTAACGTGCATGACTGCATATGGTTCAACTCATTGGAGTAAAAGCCTACTGTAAGAACATTTGCAGTATTGCAGAGTTGCTGATCATGAGGGCCTCTTATCCTGGCCTTTTATATTACATGATTGTGTTTGCCCGAGTTCCTGTGTACTAGACAAGGAATCTTGCAACTCCTCAACCTTGCTCTGCCCTCCCCTATCCATCTTCCTTTCCCTTCCAACAGGGACTGCCCACTTATAAGACCCTTGCCATGACCCATCAAGGTGCACAATTGTAATGAACAAACCACGCACCTTGAATACAATGGTGCATGACTGCACATGGCTCATTTCTTTGGAATAAGATCCTATTCTCAGCTCCTTTTGCAGTACAGCAGGGGTACTGATAATGAAGGCTCCTAATCTTGGCCAGTTATATGGGTGACTGTTTTTATGAGTTCTTGTGTACTAGACCAGGAACCCTCCATTCCCTAACCCTGCCTTACACTTCCTTACTTATCTTCAGGGGCTACCCACACATAAGCCACACTGGACCCATCAAGGTGCATAATTATAATGACAAAAGCACGCATCTTGAATACTGATGTGCATAACTGCACATGGCTCATCACTGGAATAAGATCCTACTCTCAGTCCCTTTTGCAGGACAGCAGCAATACTGTTCACCAAACCTCTAATCGTGGCCAGTTATATGGGTAATTATGTTTGTGTGAGTTCCTGTGTATTAATCAAGGAACCTTCCCCCTCCCCAACCCTGCCCTGCCCTCCCCTCCCCTGTCTATCTTCCTTTCCCTTCCAACAGGGACTGCCCACTCATAATACCCTTGTATCTGATCCATCAAGGTGCACAACTGTAGTGACCAAACTATGCACCTTGAATACAAAGGTATGTGACTGCACATGGCTCATCTCATTGGAATAAGGTCCTGTTCTCAGACCCTTTTGCAGTACAGCAGGGTTGCTGATAAAAAAGGGCCTTATCTTATCCTATTATACAGGTGGCTATGTTTATTTGAGTTCCTGTATATTAGCCACGGAACTTCCTATTCCCTAACTGCCCTGCCCTCCCCTTCCCATCTTTTCCCTTCAGATTGCCCACATATAATCCACTTATACTTGACCCATCAAGGTGCATAACTGTAATAACTAAAACCATGCATCTTGAATACTAATGTGCATAACTGCATGAGGCACTTCATTGGTATAAGATCCTATTCTCAGCCCCCTTTGCAGTACAGCAGGGGTACTTACTACTAAGGCCCTAATATTGGCCTGTTATATGGGTGGTTGTGTTTGTGTGAGTTCCTGTGTACTAAACAGGGAACCTTTGCAACCCCTAACCTGGCCCTGCCTTCCCCTGTCCATCTTCCTGTTCTTCCATCAGGGACTGCCCATTCGTAAGACCCTAATACTTGCCCTGTCAAAGTGCACAACTGTAATGACCAAAACTATGCAAGTTGAATAATAATGTACATAACTGTACATAGCTCATCTAATTGGAATTAGATTCAACTGCCAGAACTCTTGCTTTATAGCAGGGGTACTGATCACCAGGGCCCTAATCTTAGCTTATTATATGGGTGATTTTGTCTGAGTTCCTAAGTACTAGACAAGGAACCGCCCCCCACCAAACCCTGTCCTTCTGTATCTCATCTAACTTCCCTTCCCTTGTAGCAGAGACTGCCCACTCACAAGACCCTTTACACTTGACCTGTCAAGGTGCACAGGTGTAATGACCAAAACCCTGCATCTTGACTACTACTGTGCATAACTGCACATGACTCATTTCATTGTAATAAGACCTTACTGTCATAACTTTTGCAGTACAGCATGGGTACTGATTACCAAGGCCCTAATCTTGGCCTATTATGTGGGTGATTTTGTCTGAGTTCCTCTGTACTAAACAAGGAACCTTTCCTCCAACTTGCTTTCCCTTCCAACGGGAACTGCTTGCTCAGTCAAGGCGCACAAGTGTAATGACCAAAATCACGCACCTTGAATACTAATGTGCAGAAGTGCAGGTAGCTTATCTCATTGGAATAACATCCTACTCTCAGCCTCCTTTTCAGTACAGTAGGCATACTGATCACTAAGGCCCTAATCTTGGCCTGTTAACATGGATAATTATTTTGTCTAAATTACTTTTTACTGGACAAGGAATCCCTCCTTTCCTACCTATCTTTTTTTAACCTTCCAGCTGGGACTATGTACTCCAAAGACTCTTACAGTTGACCAGTCAGGGTGCATGCACTATTGTAATGATCAAAACCATGCACCTGGAATACTAATGCGCATAAATGCACATGGCTCATCTCATTTGAATAAGATCCTACTACCACCTCCTTTTGAGCCATATAGGAGGGTTGATGATTATAAGGCCCTAATCTTGGCCTGTTATATGAGTGATTGGGTCAGTCTCAGTTTCTGTGTAGTAGACCTCCCCCGTAACAGTACGCTACCCTCCCCTTTTGCACTTCCATTTCTTTCCAACAAGGACTCCCTACTTTATTTATAAGACTCTTGACCAGTCAAGGTGTACAATTGTAATGACCAAATCATTCACCTTGAATACTAATGTGCATGACTACATGTGGCTCATCTCATTTGAATGAGATTCTATTCTCGGTCCCCTTTTGCCCTGTAGCAGGTGTGCTGATTACCATGACCCTTATTCTT
The DNA here is from genome assembly GCF_012274545.1 of Fukomys damarensis. Taxonomy (NCBI): domain Eukaryota; kingdom Metazoa; phylum Chordata; class Mammalia; order Rodentia; family Bathyergidae; genus Fukomys; species Fukomys damarensis. The sequence goes on along the minus strand of NW_022900951.1, from coordinate 58,162,881 downwards.
GTTCTGTTATGTCAGTAATTATATTTTTCCTAGTTCCTGTGCATTAGACAGGAACCTTCCCAATCCTGCCCTGCCTTCCCTCAACCAACTTCCTTTCCCTTTATCAGGGACTGCCTATTCCATAAGACCCTTATACTTCACTAGTCAATGTGCACAATTATAATGTCCAAAGTCATTGCAGGAATTCTAATGTGCATAACTGTACATAGTTTGTCTCATTTTAATAAGATCTCACACTCAGCTCCTTTGGAATATAGCAGGGGTACCAACTGATTACTAAGGCTACTAATCTTGGCCTATTTATTATATGGGTGATTATGTTTGAATTCCTGTGTATCACACAAGGAATCTTCCTCCCCAACCCTGCTTTGCTCTCCCCACTTCCAACTTCTTTCTCTTCCCTAAAGACGCCTACAATTGAACAGTCAAGATGTATAATTGTAATGACCACAACCATGCACCTTAAATACTTGAATACTTACACTTCATCCCAATTGAATAAGATCCTACTCTCAGCCTCTTTTGATATAGCAAGGGTGCTGATTACTAAAGGCCTCTAATCTTGGCCTGCTATATATATGCATGATTATATTTGTCTCAGTTCCTGTGTACTAAACAATGAATCTTTGCCTCCCCTTTCCAACTTCTTTTCCCTTCCAACAGGAACTGCCTACTCCATAAGACCCTTACATTTGAATAGTAAAGGTGCACAATTGTAATGATCACAACTGTATACCTAGAATACTAATGTACTTAACTGTACATGCTTTACCCCATTTGAATATGATCCTTCTCTCAATCCCTTTTTCCATACAGCAGGCACACTGATCACTAATGCTCCTATTTTCAGACTGTTATGTGGGTGATTATGTTTGAGTTTCTGTGTGTAGTAGACAAAGACCTAACCCTCTCCTCCAAGTTCTTCCCTATTTTCCTCCATCCGTTTTCCTTTCCTTTCTAGCCCACTCTATAAGACTCTTACACTTGAACAGTCAAGGTGCACAATTATAATGAGTGACTAGAATCATAAACCTTAAATACTTATGTGTGTAACTGCACAGGGTTCATCCCATTTGAATAAGATCCTACTCTCAGCCCCCTCTGCAGTAAAACAGGGATACTGATTATTAAGACTCCTATTGGCCTGTTATATGGGCATTTATGTTTGTTTGAATTCCTGTATATTACTATACGTGGAACTCCTCAGCCCTGCCCTGCCCTCTCCCACCCTTCTTTTGCCTTCCAGGAGGGACGGCCTACCTCATTAAGACTCTTATACTTGAACAGTAAAAGTGGCCAATTATAATGGTTCCAGTAATGAACCTTCAATACTAATGTGCATAACAGCACCGATTCATCTCATTTGAGTAAAATGCTACCATTAGGCAGGCCCTTTTGCAATACAGCAGGGATGTTGATCACTAATGCCCATATTCCTTGCTTATTATTTAGGCCTTTATACTTGTCCAGGTTGTTGTGTACTATATGAGGAAACCTCTGCCCTGATCTCCCTCCTCCAACTTCTTTTAGCAGAGATAAGTACTCTTTAGGAACATTATATGTAAACTGTTACAGTGCACAATTGTAATGACCACAGCCATACACCTTGGACAGTAATGTGCATATTTGCACATGGCTAGTCTCACTTGAACAAAATTCTACTTTCTAGACCCTTTTGTAGTAAAGCAGGGGTTCGTTAATAGAATTGTCCATTCTTATTTGGCCCATTATCTTGATGATTATATTTGTCTAGGTTTCTGTGTTCTAGACCACTTGCTTTGCCTTCTAGCAAGATGAACACTCCATAATACCTTTACATTTAAGTAGTCCAGATGCACAGATATAATGGTTACAACCATGCATCTAGGACATTAATGTTCATAACTGCATGTGTCTCATTCCTTTTAAGTAAGATCTTACTCTCAACCCCCTTAGCAATACAGCAGGAGTGCTGAACCATAAAGCCTCTTTTTTTGGCTTCTTCATTACTAGATCAGACCACCCTATCCATCTCGCCCTTTACTTTTTAAATGATAGTGCCCTCTACTTTTAAGATCCTTATACTTGTACAAAGTATGTAGTTTTATTTGTCCATAGCTATGTCTCTGGAACAGTAATACATATTATCAGGACATAGTATATCCTATTTAACTAGTCCTTTCCTCTTGCCCTCCATTTACTGCATACCAAAGTTTCTGACTTCTTAGTTCCTTGTTTTCATGACCTTATTACTTGCAGAATTTCATTAGTCTGAGTTTTTGTGCACTAGACAAGAATACCTCATCTCTGACTTCTACTTTTTAAGAAGTGGTGCCCACTGCTTAAGGCTTTTACATTTGAACAGGTAATGTACATTATTACAGTTGCCCACAACTGTTACTTCTAGGACCATTGTACCTCTGCATCACTGCAGGGGACATATATAATTGAAATTTTCTTTAGTCTTTGCTGGGGTACTAAAGTCATACCCCCTCATATTTCATTTGGCCTATAGCAAAGTGCTGATAACCAAACCAAAGTCCTCTGCTTTTGGACTGTAAATATATACAATTGCATTTGCTCCTGTTTTGTGCACTAGAAAAAGATCCTACCTATTTTCTTAATATTTTCAGTAGAAAATGCCCACCACTCAAGACTCTTTCAGTTGGAAACTTCATGTACAGAAATAAAATTTGCTAAGCATGTCTTATATCAGAGCCCTTGTACCCTCTTTGCTTTAAAGCACAGAAATGCTTTCATTTAGTATCCTTTGTTTTGGGCTTCATTGTGCATTAATATAATTGTCCCTCCTTTTTTTGGACTAGAATTTCATCTCCTTATATCCCCGTTGCATCGGGTGTGTTGGTGATGAAAGAGCCTTCTATATGAATGGTGATATGCATAATTATCTTTGTGGACCTATGGAGTAAAAAAAGGACATTGTTACTATCACTACCTCTTGATCACTGCTGAGCTATTTATAACCTCTGTTCTTGAACAATTAGTGTACCACAATAACCAATGACAATTATCTTGAGTGCTGATCATTAGATAGGACCCTGCACCCTCTGCATACATCAGAAGTGCTGACCAACTAAGATTCCTTGGATTGTTAGTGTGAATATTTGCAATCTAGGATACTATATCCTCATACCCCCTTTGCTTTACTACTGACCATCCAAAACATCTCTTGGGACTGTTAATGAGCACAATGGCAATTATTAATGTTACTTTTTTTCTCCTAAAATTATCTTGGGACTGTTAATAGGTACAGTGCAATCATAAATGGTTATTTTTCTTTGGGGATCCTATTGAACAGTTACTCCTCCCCCAGTTTCACATGGCATTAATAAAGTACAAATATTGCAGCATGCCATGTACTTGTGCATAAAACAATGACCCGTACTTCATACCTTTTTCATTGGTCCAGTATATAAAATCCCAAGTAGCCAAGGCCTTAACATTTATACAAGATTTTCCCTCTCCTCTGCCCTTTGTCTGCCTTGTGTCCCTTCTTAGGGACTATTAATGTCCATAATCTGGCCATTAGATATGATTGTACTCCCTGTCCCCCTGCCCTGCCCCTTTCACCTCTTTGCTGGGTAATGACTGGGCAGAGACCTTTCTCTTGGACTTATTAATTTAACAGTCTCACGTGTCATTGGTTTACCCACTTTATCTGGCTGTAATGTCTCAGTTGTACTTTCCTTGGTCTTGCCCATTTGACAGGGAGTTCTCCACTTCCTTTGCACTGCTTCTGAGTAGTGGCCAGTTACCCAAAGCCCCTTGTGTGTTATTAATGAACACAGTACACATTGTCCTATTTTGCATCCCATCAGTCCCTATCAGTTGGTTGTGTTGGTGCAGTGTTAATTTTCAAAAGCAAGGCTGAACTGGGTGTGTGAGCCTTCACTCCTTTTCTTCCATTTGTTAATTATCTCAGTTCCAATTACTGGCACATTTCCAGGACAAGAACCCTCCTCTGTTGCTGTTATTGTGCAAAATGTTCAAAGCAAGTGAGGCTGAAGGAGCTGGATTGCTACCCTTTAGTTGTGGTTTTCAGTTAATGGTATCAATTGAAAACTGACTCCGCAGGAAGGAAAATTAGCACTTTATGTGTTTTTTTCCCTTTTAGAGTATATTACCTAGTTAAGAATCTAGCCTCTAGTCCTTTATGTGTTGCTGTTGTATAGTGCCAGTGGCCAGGCCACAACCAGAAAAATTGGTCTTGTTTTATTTTTAAAGAAAGACATTTGGAATGAAAGGTAGAATTGATCACCTGGCCATTAGCCTTTTTGAAGGCCCCTCAAGATATCCATTTATATTACATTCCTGGTGACTAGTGTCTCATTGTACTTAGTGTGGTAGATATGTGGATAGATCATTGTGAGGCTTATTACCTTAGTACTGTGTTACCAAAGGAATTTTAGAGTGGAAACTTAAGTGGAATCTTTGTTTGAGCTGTACTATAATGTAAGAAACAATCTTTCTTTGGGCTTTACCGTGATTCGCTTTTAGGAAAATTACCTAAACCTTCTAATCCTTAAGTTTCTTCATCTTGAGCATTAGCCCTTACTTCAAGAAGATTGTTGTACCTGGCAAGCGCAAGCACCCGAATTTGATCCCTGATCCCATCCCCCCCAAAAAATAGAAGATTGCTATAAATGGATTAAATGAGAGAACATATGGTTAGAGGCTTTTGAAAATTATAGACCACCTCATTTGATTATATAAAATGCATTTTATTAAATAAAATGCACCATTTAATTCTGCTACTAATTTGAAGTAGTTTGAAGAACCAACCTAAAGTGAACATTTACCTTAAAATGATGGGACTTGTTTCCCCATTTTATAGCATAAGAAAAATAAGCCAAGATCTAATCGTTTTTCTAAGCATAAACTTTAACAAATGTAATAGTAAAAAAAAAAAAACCCCAAAACAACTCACCTTCTAATTGTATAAGGCAAGGATGGTGAGCTTATGACACACTTACTTGTCACAGCCTCTTTTGTCAATGAAAGCTCTCAAAGATTTTCTGTCACTGGTGTTTGGTGACAACTCAGTATTTAGTATGAAGGAGTGGAATCATATAACTAGTTGTCACAAAAGCCATACTTTGTAGTCACTGAGAAAGGATACTATTCCTTAAGAAGGTTATCTGAAGATCTGCCCAGCTCAGGGACGGCTATGAGAAGAGTTGCTGGCGTTTTAGAATACTGTAAGTATTATTTTATAGCTATTAACTAATCTTTTCCCTACTCTGTTTTCTTTCTCTTAGATGGTACCCATAGAAAAGTCAGAAAGTCTTACTTAGTCTCTTTGCCTCTTCTCATCTGCAGTATATACATACATAATACATATATGTTAATCAACAGATTTATATAATTAATATTGTGTACCCAGTCCTATGCAAGGTTACCCTGAAATGAGGGATAGAAATCATATCTTAACAACTTCATCCTTGAGATGGTTGTATTAAAAAACTAATATGAACACACTTGAAATAACTTTAGGAAATGATGATCAGGTATTGTATGAATTATAAGTAATAGAGGTTTTTTTTGGTGTTTTAAGACAGGGTCTTGCTGTACAATCCAGGCTGGCCTAGAATGTACTATGTAGCCCGGGCTGGTGTTGTACTCACAGCGATCCTCCTGCATCAGCCTTCTGAGTACTGGGATTGGATTACAGGTGTGCACTACCATGCCCAGTAGTAATAAGAGCTTTTAAAAGAGAGCTCACTAGGGTTTGAGGTTGATAGGATAAGTTCAAAGAAGGATATGGGTTTCCTTTTTCTCTTTGAGCCAGAATATGATTAAAACATTAGCCATCTGAGTAGTCCAGTTGGTTTATTTTAATGTCATTTTAAAAACTTAGAGGCATGGAAAGATATTAAGGAGATAGAGCCTAGTCATTTTTTTGGCTATATGTCGAGGCCAACAACTAGGTGATTATTAAGTTAACAAGTTTAAGCTTTTCAAAGTCCAGGGCTTGGGGATATAAATTTGATACTTTGGCTGTTTGTATCATTTTACTGTATTTTGGCCCAAGGACAGATGACTATCAGGTAATCCAGATCAGAGATATGTTTTAATTTGGAATCTTTTTGCCAAGATGACAGTGGAGAAATACAAGCTTTAGAAGGAAGTCTTGATCTTGTTTATTTTATACTGTAGTTTATTTATCCTTTTCCTTTCACCTTTTTCACGAGGTACCATGGCAAGCTAAAACAAGCTTACCTTCCTTTATATAAAACAAACACAAATGTCTAGATTGAGAAAAACACATAAAATTTGAACTTGTTTTAGTGTATATGTATGCACCCTAGCAGGAGCAACAAGAACCATATAAATGAGCTGGGCTTCTTTTACAACCCATTTTAATTAATATTCATATTTGCTAAAAGCTTGCCTCGCCTCCTCCCCTCCAGTATTAGTATTGCCTGTCTAGCCAGGGGAAATATATGTACATATATATGTGGTCTGTGGCATTTTCTAGCTCTAGCTGTATTTCAGAAATAAGCATCTCAAAGAGAAAACTTTGAGGTCTTAAAGAATGTTTTGTGGGGTGCTGACTTAAGAAAGTTGCTTGAAATATAAATATGTTCTCCAATTTTAAGTTATCTTTTTCAAAGACCTGCTTTACGCACTCACATAGAATTTGGAGTTGCATGAGAATATAGCCACACATCCTCAGAATTCTTATAACCCCAATTTGAGAAAATGTGATGGTTTATAAAATGCTTTATTGCTATTGATCAAATTATCATTCAGTGTCACCAAACACCTTTCTAACTATCATTGAAATTTGTTTTAAAAGGATGACTTTGGAGCTGGTTTCTGTACCCTGACTCGAGGAAAGATGACTCGATTTTAGGTGGGTTGATGACTGCAAGATACCATCTAACATGAATCTTGGAATTGCGTTTTAATTCTTAGCTTGAATCTCTGTGATTGAAAAAATCTCTGGCAGTTGTCAAAAGGGCTGCTGTAGGAATATGAGCATTTAAAAAATTGAGATAGATCTTGTTTTGTTTTTTTTAATTTATTTTTTATTTTTTGGTACCGGGGATTGAACTCAGGTCTTTGCGCTTGCAAGGCAGGCCACCAAACTGCTGAGCTAAATCCCCGGCCCGGTAGATCTTGTTTTAATTCAACAGATATTACGCCAGACATTGGAATAAGTAACAAAGCCAAAGACATGATTTCTGTCAAGAAATTTCCTCTCTCATGGAGAATGTGGAAATGAACAAATCATTATGGTGGTGTATAATCTTTAATGAGTAGTATGAACCCATTAAGAAGTTCTTGGCATAAAGGAAGATGACAGAGGAATCTTAAAATCCTTGTCAATGAATATTAATCACTAGATTTGTAGTTCTGTATCACTTGCAGAATGTAACCACTTTCTCTGGACTTTGATTCGCCCTTAAGGGAAAGGGAATGCTCTTTGAGTATTTCATCACTGTAATAGTGAACAAAACTGGAGGGCTAAGACATTAACATTAATGCAGCCATACTCCATACTTTATTGGTAATATAACAAAATTGCAAGGTAGTTTAGACATAAAAACCACAATAACCTACAATTTTTGAAAGAGTCAGAATATCAGTAGGGGGGAAAAGTATAACATTTGTTTCTTTTTAAATATTATAAGTAGATAGTCTAAATGAATTTGCATTTGGATTAATTTAAAAATTCTTGCCCAGCATGGTGATGCATACCTGTAATCCCAGCAATTGGGAGGCTGAGGCAGGAGGATCTCTGTGAGTTCACGTCCAGCATGGGCTACATAGTGAGACCCTTTCTCAAAAACAAATGAGCAAAACAAAACAAAAACATCCCAAAAGATACTTTAGGTAAATTTGCTCTTACATGGAGTGTTCATTCTCATTAATGGGATTTCAGAAGGGAGCACAGTAAATAAATACATACACGTATGTATGAAGTTCTTTAATTAGAAACCTGTATTTAAGGGTGCAGTATCTAATCTTCGGTTATGTAAGGATGGGGAAGGACATTGCCAAGAGATTTTAAAGCTTGTTTTGCTCGTATTGAGAATATATATCATAGAACACTATTTGACTTTACAAGACAACTTATTTATAGAATAGAGTTGAATAAGTTATCTCCTATATACTCCTTAATTTATTTGATATTAATATTAAGGTCTTTATAATTGGTATCCCTAATGAGGAATCTGCAACCCTACATTTATGTGAGGTTTCCAAGTTTAGCATCCTTGTGCTTTCCACACCATGCCTTTCAGAGTGTTTACAAGGTTGTAAATTGGGCTTAGATCTGCTTCACTGAGCTTCTGTCCTATAGTAAAGGCTGATAGCCAATTATTAAAAATAGTCAAGACAGTTGCTCTGCTACCTTGTGTCAAAGTATGTTTAGCAATTATAGATGACCTTTAGCTATAAATTTAGTCAGCCCTCAAGGTTTGACTCGTATTTTCCTATAGTTCTTTTTCTTCACATGCCTAATCTAGTGCTTTGTCATCTCAGGACCATAGACAGGGAGACCAAACAGGCTAGACAGTAGAGACAGAAAACACCTATCTATGTCTAATATTTCAGATTATATCTTATATATCCTGTACTCAATTAGGGTTTTTAAACAGTTTTGGTAGCTTACTGAACTTTATCTTTTTTTTTTTTCTCAAGGACATTCTGAGCATGTGAAAATTGGACTGCATACAGCTGTGGGAAGCTACAAATTCAGCAGAGTTTTCCTTTTGAGATTTTGGACAAGATCCAGCTAATCTTGTAGGCCACCGGGAGAAGCAGGTAGTTTGAAGAACTTTTTGTCCTTAGACTTCTGTCTTTGACTTTTAAGGATTTTAACTTTCTGAAGCTTGTTTTTTAAGTAGAACATGAGCCAGTCTTCATCAATTTCTACACAGCTTTCTCTAGCTTGACCTTGCTTTGCCTTTTCTTCTCCCTTACCTTTCCCTTACCCTTTCCCCTTCCCTTCCTTTAATAATCCAGACTGGGCTCAAAGTTGAAATGCTCTTCCCTCAGCCTCCCAGAGTGCTGGGCTTACAGGCATGTGTCACCATACCCACCTGGTTCTCTAGCCTTTTGTACCTTGTTTTTCTATATAGAGTTGTTAGCTACTTTCCTAATTGGAGTTCTCTAGGCTTGTGGTCATTTTTGGTTTCTTTGAACATCCTAGAACTCTGATAGTAAGTACCCTATTACACAAGTTGTTTAAGAAATGTACCATGTAGCTTGAGTAAAAAAAAAAACCAGTTGTCGTTACTTTGGCAGTATTCCAGTTTAATACTGTTTAAAGCACAGATTTAAAAAAGGAACTTCTACAAAGTAGGTGATAGGCACTTTGATTGATATGGCTTGCTCAGTTTTTAAAATAGTTCTTTCAAAAGAAGCTAGGGGTAATGTGAAGGACAGTTCTTACAGAACTCAGGATAAGACCACATTGGAGCTTTTCTTAGTGGTTTCATGGCTGTCTTTGTTGGAAAAGCTCTGGCTTCTCCTTCCACTCAGTTTAGCCTTTTAATTTCTTGATCCCTATTGTATTTTCTGGTGAAAACATAAGAGCATTAATAATCTGCATTCTAGATCAGTGATGACAAACCTTTTAGCGTTTTCAATGTTACAAACAGCCCACTGTGGCACATGTGCCATATTTGCCACCACTGTTCTGGATGATTGCTCATAAAGACTAGAGAATAAAGACATGGTTTGGGAATTTGGGTAATTATTCAGCTCTACATTGTTCTTAGAGATGAGAGAAATTGCACAAAATGGACAAATAAAGAATTTTCATTTTGCTAGGCTGATTGCATGAGGTATAATATAAAAAAGCAGGGTTGATTTTTAAATTACAATTTATTACAGTGACAAAAAGCTTACTGTTAATCACCTTTGACACCCATATCCCATCATTCTTTTTTTATTGTTAATTGTGTGTGTGTGTGTGTGTGTGTGTGTGTGTGTGTGTGTGTGTGTGTGTGTTTTGAGACAGGGTCTTGCTTTGTAGTTCAGGTTGGTCTTAAACTTACTATGTAGCCCAGACTGATCTTGCTCCCAGCAATTCTCCTGTATCAGTCTCCTGAGTTCTGAGATTACAGGTGTGCATCACCATGTCTTGCTCTATATTCTGTCACTCTTGCCACATTCTGAATTAATTATGGAAGTCTTCTTTTGTGAGGATCTTTAGTTTTACTGTGCCATATCCTGAATTGATTTAAAACATTTGCCTTTCATGGTCATTTTGACTTCAGGGAAGAGCCAGAAGTCACATGGTACCAGATCTGATGCATAAGGACACATGGTCATATTTTTACAACCCTGCCATTCTGTTGGGTGGCACTGAGCTTTAGCATTCACCATATTTTTTAACACACCTTGCAAAGATACTTAGTAAAGAGAACTTTCAGAACCTCTTCAGAAAGTGGCAAGAAGGATGGAGTGAGTATGTGCAAAGTGAGGGGGAGTAATTTGAGGGGAATATTATAGTAATCCACTTTTTACTATAATAAATTGTTAAAAATTTAAATATTCACCATATATTTTTTTTAATCCTATCTTGTAGAGGTCAATATAACAATAAGTGTCCACCCTTCAATACATACAAGGAAAAGTTTAGATAAGATTTAACTCAACTACTAGTTACCCATTGGGACAGAGTTTGCCAGTGTAGCTGATTTTAAATTTAATTAATTAATTAATTCCTTCTTTTTTTTTTTTTTTTTGGTCTCTTTTTCCAGATCTTCCTTGGGAGAATGGGCTTGTTGCTCTACAGTGCTAGTGACCTATTCCCTTTGATGATCCCTAGGTGGAGATGGGGCATGAGGATCCTCCAGGGGAAAAGCTCACTATCACTGGGCAACAATCCTAGGTCAGGAGGTTTTACTAACTTTCCCGGACTCAGATAGGAAGATGAAGACTCAAAGAGAACCAGCATATGTCAAGATAGGTAAGCTATTCTTAACAGCATAATAAAAAGTCTTAATTTTGATTTTGTTTTCTAATAGACATTTCAGTTTGTTTTCCATTGAGCTTGTATCTACCATTTTCCAATATCTGCTTTGATGAAAACACCTTCCTAACTTGAAAGTAATCAGTGTGAGATTGGTGAAAGTGGTGATGTGAAGTCAGCAGGCTTCATGAGTTTAAAGTAGAACTGTAGGATATTGTAGAGGCTTACTAAATTGTTCAAATTGTTCTCTCTTTTAGGAGAACATGGACAACTGCCACATCAACAATATTGATTTCATGAGCAAATCATTGTTTCAGCTGGTCCTCAAAGTTTTCCATGAAGCCTCAAAGTTTGCCAGTCATTTATATACTTAAGATGCCTTGTGATGTCCTTGGGATATAACCCACAATAAGCTATTTGAGAAGATAAATGAGAATTGTGTCTATGTTATGTTTGCTGATTGATGGAAGCTTCATTACTACAAATGGAAACCCGAAAAAAAAAAAATGGCACAAAGTTACCATCAGGTGAGGTGTAGAGAACTAGGACCTTAAATTCTGTAGGTCAGTGATGGGATGAGCTGATGTGGAAAGTGAGGGTTGGGAGATCAATGTGACTATCCAGTTTAGTAAATCCTTATTGTATAGGCATTGCCTAATATTCTGCAAAAAGAGTAAGTACCCTATAAATTCCATAGGTGTTTTCATGGGAGGACCTTTTAAAGTGTTATAATTGACTAGAAAGACTCTCAGATTCAGAAATAGAGAAAATTAATAACAACTTGTTAGAGAGCCTAGTAACTAGAAAGTTAATGTGACAGTTGTCTAAGAAGAGCTGTTGTTGTACTGAGAATGTTAAGACCATTATCCTGTGTAGATTTTCTTATCGGGAGAGTAACTTCCTCCCAGCAACTCACCTTTATCTCAGAGTTTCGGAAATGCTGCTCTATGTTGTCTTTTGTTAGTTCTGAGCAGTATTTATTTGCTTAAATAAAGCTAATTTAATCAGGCATGGTGGCACATGTCTCTGTAACTCCAGCTCTGTGGAGGCTGAGGCTGGAGGATCACTGTGAGTTCAAGACCCTCCAGGGCTACACAGTGAGTTCAAGGCCAGCAGGAACCACATAGCAAGACACAGTCTCAAAAAGCCAAGAAAAAAATTCTGCTAACTTGGATTGTGTTTTTATACTGTATTCTCTTTTTACCTTTATGTTTATTTTTGTGATCTCAGTTATTAATCATTTAAAAGGACTTCTTCCTAGCTGATTGGCATTTTAAACAAGATTCCCCTCTTCAATTTAAGTTATAAGTCTGCGACTGGTGATGGTCCCTCCAGTGACTCATCAAGTCTTCAGCGATGGACATTTTCCTATTCATGCCATAGTTTCTTATTTTATTGAGTGAGGATATTTTATTCATTGTATCAAAGGACCTAAGAGTTTTAGCTTTATAGTTTTCTTACACCTTGTGGAAACATATTTTAATAGCTCACTAATTAGAATCTTTTATAAATGTAGCACCGCATTCAATACTTCTTGTATAACATTTACATAGTTTCTTCTCTTGTTTTTTGTAGCTCCTGTTTGTTCCCTTCATATCTGTTAAATCATTCTTTCCAAAAGCAATACAACTGCTGGGTCTTCAGCAGAACCAAGAAATGTAAACACACCAAAGAAAGCCACCTCTCCTGTGTCTGAAGAGGAACATGCCTAGTACTATAATATTTTAGAATAGCAGAATGAAGTAAGTTGTTGATGTAATAATCCTGTAGCTGTTTTTTGGGAGTTGGTATTTGATGGAGTATAATGGTGTAACATGAAGCAAGGCCAACTGTGAGATGGGAAGATGACTAGTATCCCCAGTCTCTCATATTACCAGCTGGGTTTATTGAAGCAATTCAGAAGATACTAGTCTGCTTACCAGTTATATCACAGAGAAATTTAGCCTGTATTTGTGCTATTGGGCATCTTTATTGCATTAAATGCTCTGCTATACTTAGAGGCTTAAACATTGAAAAGCCAAAGATAGTCTTTGCTTTCTATTGAAAGCATGGATCTTTCTCATCTGTATTTGTGAGAGAATCTATTTGCAGTTAAGATTTAATATGAAAAGGAAATTAAATCCTGAAAAAAACATTTAATTTTGAAAGTTATAAAAACCAAGTCAGTTTCCTAAAGTGATGGGGAAAGGTAAATACAAAAAATGACAGGGTTGCATAAGAGCCCTTTATTAAAATATTCACTCATCTCTGAAATCTCATTTGGCTTTTATGGAAATTTTTGTAAGTAGTTATAGCAGAATATTAAAAAACACATATATATATTTTTGTTTTGTTTTTTTGGCACCAGGAATAAAACGCGGGTCCTTGTGCTTGCAAGGCAGGCTGTGGAACTACTAAGCTAAATTCCTGGCCCTAAAAAAGCACATATTTGTGTATTAATCGTTTTTGGTACTCATTAGGTATATGACTTTTTGTTTTGTTTTGGTTTTTTTGGTACCAGGGATCAAACTCGGGTCCCTGCGCTTGCAAAGCAGGTGCCGGAACCACTGAGCTAAATCCCGGGCCCCAGGTATATGACTTTGGACAGTTTAAGAGTTTCTAATTAGATTTGTCTGATAATGAAGGTTAAATGAAATAATGAATGTAAATGCTTAGTGCAGTGCCTGGTATGTGGCAAGTAAAAGATAACCCAAGAAGTTTTCATAATTTCCTTTGATACAATACAAGTGGCCACTGAAAGTCTCTTGTGGCAGGTAGAATGTTTTGGTTCTATATAGGAAATCCTCAAGCTGAAAGTGTGTAACTAGAAGAGCACCTGAGTTGTTGGTGTTATTATGTATTATTATTATTATTAT
>NW_022900951.1:58135551-58149017 GCF_012274545.1 Fukomys damarensis | reverse complement strand
ATTATTATTGGCAGTAGTATTGGTAGAAATAATCATTCATTGTAGTTATTAACCGCAATTTTAAAATTTTCTTTTATCATCTTCTCTTTGTGTCTCTTGTGCCACTTTACCTTGTGTCTCTTGTTTTTCTTTTTATGTCTGCCTTGCCTTATCCCTTTTAGTCATAAATGTGTATTTCTCTGCTTGTCTATTTCTTCCTTGAATTTGTTTGTTCTCTACCTTGAGTGTGTCTTTTTATTCATTTTCATGTTTGTCTTGCTAATTTCCTCTGTACCTTTTTCTCATTTTCTCTTTTTGTTCCTAAGTGTGTTCTGTACCTTGTCTTAGATGTATATCTCTCTTTTTCTTCTCATTTTGTTTGTTTCTCTCTGCTCTCCTGGTTCAGGCTATTTTTTCACTTATTCCTTTTGTCTCCTCTTTGGTCACATGTTGTGTGTTTTTCTTGCATTTTTCTTACTGTTCCTACCTTACTTCTTTTTCTCTTTGTGAATTGTGATTGTCACTCTTTCCACTTCTCTTGGTTTGACATTTCAGCTATTTCTGATTCTGGCCTTCTTTCTGCTATGTCTATTCCTTGCTTAACATTTTTCTTTTCTACATTTGCTTTCTGCCTTTCTTTTTCCTCCTTTATATACCTCAGTGTCTCTGCTGTTTGTGATTTTCTATTTCAGTATTGGTGTCTGATACTTTTCTGCTTTTTTCTTTTCTCTTTTATACTCACCTTTGAGTATTTCAACCTATTCATGAGTCTATGTCTGCTCTTTGCTTTCATGTAATTCTCGCTTGGATATTTGTTTGTTCTTGTGTTTGCACTGTGTGTCAGAGGGGCTTCCTAACCCCTTTCCAATAGATGCAGAATGTCGGCTATCAAAAGAAGCATTGCAGAGCTGTTCCATATGCCTGGCTTTCCTGTGAGGATGATCTTACATTAAAATACATCCCTTGGATCAGGACTGAAGTAAAATGCAAGGCCTAAGAGGAGCAGAAAGTAGAAGGCCCAAAATGGAAGACAGATGGTTTCCCGACTTGATTGAAAAGCCCATGTCCCAAGATAGGTGGATGTCTCAGTCGTGCGACCATCAGAAACCTCAAAAGCCAAGAGATACAGAAGGTGGCCTCAGTTGGATGAAAGATTTAAACCTTGAATTAGAAAGCCAGAGACCCAAGATTAAGGGCTCTTTCTACAGGACACATGGAACACTTAAGAATTGGGACCTAACACAAGACCTAATTACTGACTTAAGCCCATTGTCATAGACCTATAAACCAAGGATAGAAAACTCCAGACCAAAATAAGACCCAGAAATTAAGCTTTTCTACATGGACAGAAAGTTTAAGAAAACCAGATCTCAAAGCTAAAGGCTGGAAACTGGAGGACTGTGACTCTGAACTCAGAAGTAGAGAAGTACCAAGATGAGAAATGTAAATCTGAGAACTTTTTGGTTGTTACACCTCTTACTCTTGGACATATTTAGTTCTCTCCTTCTAGTTCTCTTATTTCATTTAAACTTACTTCTTTTCATATGTGTATTTTGATGCTGCCATTTACCTTAAAGGAATGTATGTTTAGATTGACAATATTATGGATGGACCAATCTTGAGCCTATTTTAAATCACAGTTTTTAGCCATTCATTAAAGTTTTAAAGTTTTAATAGACTTTCATTTCTCTCAACTTGAGAGACACCAAAATCCAGTTGCTATATATTCAAGCTTTTACTTCACTCAAAAGCAAGCATCTATTTAGATATTTTTCAGTGTTCTCCACCCCAGAAGCCCTACCTGATGAAAGAGCAAAACATTGAGTTCTTTAAGAACAAAAGTACCAGGCTATGTAGAGATAATGTGAAGAAATACTCAAGGATAATGAAAATAATCAGACAAGAAATAGATAGCTGTGCCAGGCTTTTGAGAAGCACCAGCCAGTATCACCATCCTTCTATGAGCTTTGGTGAGCAGGATTCCTATAATTTCTAATAATGGTTACTGAAAGGGTGATGAGGCCTGGGACAGAGTGAGGTCTGAACTCCCTGCTCACAGTAGTGGCCAAATAATTTGAGGCACTGTGCCAAATCTACTCCTGGGTTTAATACTTATCTCTAGACTTGAGAACCTAGGACTGTTGGGTAACAAGTTTAATCTTTTCCTTGATTTTCCCACCCCTTTTATGAGGGAAGTTGATTTAAGTGATTGACAGTCTGTATGAAAGCAATATACAGAACAAGAAAAAAAGTATGGTGTGCTCATTAATACAATATTGGCAATAAAGCACAGCTAATATTTGAAAGTACACTGTAACCGTACTTTCATCAGGGATCATTATATTTTCTGTTTTAGAGATCAAGATTATAAATTAGATTTTGCAGGCCATATTATCTCTGTTGCATAGTCTTAGCCTTTTAAAAAGATGAGAAGCATTTAGTTTGTGAGCTAAATGGGTTTGGCCTGCTACCTATATAATTTAAGAAACCCTGATACAAATGCCAGATAATATATTTAAGTAATATTGATTTTCTTCTTTGTGCCTGTCCCTGTTCAGGCACTAGCATGCAGTGATTCTTTGTGACCAAATCCAGATGACTTGAAGAAAAATATGAGTGTGCTTTGTAAACTATAAAGCACATAAAAGCTTGGGAAATTTAAGTGTTGATAAATGAACTTAACTACATATGATACATTCTTTTGTGTTACACTCTGTAGATATAAAGATTAAAAGAAGCATAAATAAAAAGTGCTTTGTCAAAAGAATATAATGCTATGTAGACATAATAAGTGTTCAATAAGTGAATAATTTGTGTATTTGAGGCCAGCATGTTTCTAATGCTTTGGTGATTCCAGGTAGCAGAAAACAAAACACATAAAAACTGCTTTTAAGGTAGGAAATAAACTGCAAATACAAGATATTTTAAGCCATTGTGTTCACCTCTAATATGACAGATATCGTGCTAAGCAAGCCAAACACCAAAAGGACAAAGGTATTCTCATAGAATAAAAAGTTTCAGAAAGGAAGTGAATATTAAAGTACATTGTAAATTAAAGCACTGTACAAATAACAGTGGGTTACTTGTTTATGAATGAATATTAACTGCTTCTTAACACATACCAGGTATTTGGGTACATGAAATCCAAGATAAACTCTATCAAGTGATTCTCCCAAATAAAAAAGGAAAGCTTATGCTCTATAGTATTTATATGTAAGGAAGGAGAATACACTGAATTTAATCAGTCAAGTTTACTGGTGAATTCAAGTTAAATTGATACCAGTATATTTTCCCCGATGACAGAAGAGATAAGGGAATATGAGTGTGCTCTGTATACTATCAAGTCCTGTGAAATATGTTAAATGTTTCTGTATAACTAAAACCTTGTGAAATAGATGTTCTCTCTATAAGATTCTCATTGTATGCTGGACCCACAATGAGAGGATTACTATAAGTACTTTTATCAGCCAGGCACAGTGGTGCGTACCTCTAGTTCTAGCAGTTGAGAGGCTGAGCCAGGATCACTTGATTCCAGGAAATTGAGGCCAGCCTGGGAAACATAGCGAGACCTTGTCATAACAGCAACAACATCAAGGGAAAAAAAAACAAACAAAACAACAAAAAACAAAACAGGACTGAGAACAAAAAATTGAGAACAAATGAATGAATGAATCGGTGTTGATTGCCTACAGTGAACCCACTGTAATGGGCACTGAAGATATACACAGGTTTATCATATTTCATTGTGCCTATAGCTGAGAATAAGCAATACATGTCTTATCACTCTGTGAACTTTAAAGCATCATGTAAATGTAGCTATTGACTTTATTATTTGGTGCAAAATATTTAAGAATTGTTAGCTGTTGAACATTTGATATAATATGTAAGGCATTCAATGATGAATACAAGCATGGATGGTCTATTATGTGCCAGTGTCCTTGACAGGCATTGAGAATTCAAAGATAAACTACAATATCCTGAGAAACAGAAATTTTGTATAAAATTAATTTATAATTTGATAATTGCCATTAATTTATATACTACCTGATGAATAATGGGGACTATTTAACTATTTACTATTATCCCCAGAGATAACACCTGGAGGCACTAACATTTATTTTTATTATTGAACCTGCAACACTGATCTGTGTATGAATTTATAAGGCCTATACAATTTGGAATTAACTACTGACTTAGTGAACATGTTTGCTTCCTGAGAGGTTTAGAACTGTATGCCTCAGGATGTAAAAATGATTTTATTATTACAAAGTGCTCACAGGAGAGAAAATGATATAATATTGTAAGACCTAGACCAAAAGTCTACTTAACCACTCCTACACTTATCCAATAATGAAGTCAGGAAAAAAATGGATTTGTGTACGGCAGTATGATAAATGCTGAACTTAAGTAGAAGAATAAAATCATTTCTAGTTTTTTTGCCATCTGGCTTGATTGAAAAGATGGAAAAAATTTTTTAAAAAATCAAGGTGCTATGATTTTCTGTTCAGTTTCTTAAATGTTGAGTGCTGCTGATGAAGGTAAATTATAATCACCCTGGCCTGGCTTAGAGACAGTAAATGAAAATAAAGGACTGTATTTGTTTTAAATTCATCTATTCAGCAAACCATTATTTATGTGGTCTATGCCTTCTAGGTCCTAAATATAAAAGAGGTAAAATGGACCTAATATAAAGGACATAAAATCACTGATCACAACTGAAGACAGAAAACACCTTTAATTTGATTGTTGAGTAAATAATGTTTGACTATCTGTTTGCTTCATGGTTGCTTGATAAATTTGCTAAGTAGGCCCGTTACAGAAGACCCATTTACTTGACTTAGACATTGGAAAAAGAGAAAATAAAATATTCATTCAATATAAAATGGAGACACTTGTCCTAGCTCCAGAAAATCATAAAAAGCATTTACTCCTTGTCCTAAATTTAAAAGGTTTGAGGAGAATTAAGATGACATAAATGGTTTTATAAATCTTTTAATCATTCCCTGACTCAGGAAGATATTTGAGCAGTTAAAAAGGTTTTTATATCATTTATTAAAAATTTTATTAAATCCTAATAAAATGCTATTAAGTGCTGAGGAGAATGAATAAACTGTAAAGCCAAAGTCAAAGTGTATTTTATCTCTGTAACTTAATGATGGAAACATGACAAAATAAAAAGTTAGATTTTTTTTTAATTAAAAAAGTGTTTATTAAACAGTGGTAGTATGTAAGACACTGAGATGTTGAAATAAATAGGCCACCTTGTTGGTATGCTTGGTAGAATGGGATTAAGAGGAATTTCTGTTTTTCATTCATATAAGTACTAATTGCTAAGATGATGCTAAATATTAAATGAAATAAATCTGTTCCAAAAGCAACCTAGTCTGACTTAGAGAGGTACTAAATGAGCACTATTTATAATTTCAAGCAGTTGTGTTATTCCTGGACAAAAAATGAAAAAGATCTTGACTGAATGACACTTGCTTATTAGATGGCTCAGAGATTAGACTATAGAATGAAAGTGTCCATTGATTTATTTAATCATCCATTCTACAAGTGTAGTTGGGTACCTATTAAATATAAGTTGCTTAGGTCCTCAGTTGGCCCCAGAGACAGGAAAAAAATTCATGCCTTCCCAAAAACATAAGAGTTTCCTTTTGGGCCTGTTTTCTGGTTATGGGCATGGCTTGGTCCGTAAAATAACATTATATAGTTTAATTCCTACTTAATTCTTCTACCACTGGCCACTACGATGAGCAGGTAGCTAGCTGATTTTTGAAGGAAACTTGTTTCTTAAATTGCTGGAACCCTCCATATAATACAATTTTTGTTAACCTTCGCTTCATGTGAAATGACCAGTGATGGCAGGAGGGTTGACAGCCAAAGTTCCCAAACCCCAGTCTCTTTGGAAACCATTCTTAAGCAAAAAATGGTTTTGAAATACATTTGCAAATTTTGTCTGTTTTCAGTTCTATATATGCTGGTGTGTATACACTGCCTCAATAGATCTCTTCCACATAAGTAGAATTGAGATAGAGGCACGATTTCTCTTGCAACAGCTTCTCAATTTATACAGTAGAAATACTTTCCTTGCCATCAAAATATGCTCAAGGGCTTCTTATGCTAAGATAGTATCAGTGGATGAAAATAGCTGAAAAATTTACCAAGCTTGCTTAAATTTTATGAATAGTAAAATAAAAATTGGGAATAAGTGACAAAATTTGGAAAAAAAATTACCCTCTAAATGCATCCCTGACTGGGCTTTGATCTTTTCTATTTTTCAGTCACTCAGAGGGTGGGACAGGAGGAAGAGTGAAAGAAAAGGTCAAACTTCTGTCAAAGGGCAAACTTCCTTTGTTCTGGATTGGTCTTAAGAATATTAATAGCTCAAGATTAAATTGGGGTTGGTTTTTTTTTAAATGAAATTAAAAAAACGATCATTGTTGAGAAGAGGTCTGATTTTTTACACACTTCTGGGAAATAATTATTTTGTCCAAATGGTTGCCACCTAAGCCTTGGGTTAGATAAGAATGGACTTAGTTGGATCAATGTGACCCATGAATCATAAGATTGTCTGAAAACAGTACTGCAAAATAAAAGGACCTTATTGTTCATTGTTCTTATATACTTTCAAAGCATCTGAACTGGTTTGCATGGCAAGCCAAGAATAACATTCATAAATGGAGAAGGAAATAGATAAATGGCAAGGATAACTGGCAGACAGAGCAAAGTTAAAGAGGGTTTGGGGGTGAAATTTTCTAGTTTTCACATTGTACATGTAAGTATCAGATAGAGCTGAAATATTAAAAATGTTTTAAAGTGTGATCTCAGCTGGGCCCAGGCATATGTCTTCTTCAAGTGGGGTGTGGGTTGCCTAACTGACCAGAAAGTAGAAATGACAAAGTAACTGAAAGTCTTCTTTTCAACAGTTTCTGCTACTACTAATTAAACAAGAATGAGAGAATGTGCACTCATCTTCTGCTTTTGTCATGTTAATGAAATTGTGAACAAATCTGTTTTAGAGGAAATTAGTTTATCTCTACCTTTCTACCTCAAAGGGAATCTACATGAAAATTCTAGAATGGAATATACTTTGAACTTGTGAACTGATGTACATTTCAGAGTTACTCTGTTGAGTGTTTTGATGCTTCAAGAAACTTGCTCAGCATCAGTGACCAACAAAATGCAATGTAAAGCCATCTACTTATCATAACAGACAAATTTGGGAGTTTGTTGTCCACTGTAAAATAAAATGTTTCATTTTGAAAACTTTCCATGTGACAATTTCTAATTTGTATATTAATACACCAGTTCACCTCTAGTTTTTTTTTTCTATTTTAAAAAATGGTTATCTTGACAGGGAAAGTAGTTTTTGTCAAAGATAATCAGCACAAACCTAATAAAAATGTGAGAAGCAAAAGTATTGAAGACTAGGATGTTAGAATAAATAAACTGTAAAGTTGTGGGAATTAATGAGCATTCTCAGAGAAATCCATGTAACTAAAGAAATAATAGGCCTACTCCTTGACTAGGATAAGAGCCCTTTGATGTTTCTAGACTTTTGAATCAATTAGCTACTAAATAGTAGATTGGTAACCTGTGTGCATATGAACCTGTGCAGTGTCCTATAGAACAGTAAGGTTCAGACCGTATTTACACTTTTAGTTTTTCACACAGAAACTATTCGGTATTTTCTCAAATTTGTCCTATTTTGCTTTAGAGTACAGCCTCAATGCGCATCCATTTAGCTATAAATGTTTCTAGTTTCTCATTCTTTATGGCTGAGAAGTACTCCATTTTATAGAAAAACCACATCTTTATCCAGTCTCCAACTGATGGGCATTTGGGTTGTTTCCAAGTTTTAGCTATCACAAATTGTCCCACTATAAAAATGAGTGCCCATATATCACTGGTATGATTCCTTTAATTCTTTTGGAAAGATACCCAGCAGGGGAATAGCTGGTTCAAATGGGACCTCTAATCCTAGTGCTTTGAGGTAACTCAACATTGATTTCCACAGTGGTTGCACCAGTCTGCACTCCTACCAACAATGAAGAAGGGTTTCTTTGTTCCCACAACCCCTCTAGCATTTGTTACTGCTTGATTTCTTGATAGCAGTCATTCTTTCTTGTTAGAGATGCAAACTCAGTGTTGTTTTCATCTGCATCTCTCGAATGACCAGTGACATTGAATGTTTTTTCATTATTTGTTATTTCTACCTTTTTCAGAAGTGTGCTAATTTCAGATGCCCACTTTTGAATTGGGTCTTTGTGTTTGGGGTCTGATTTTTTTGAGTTCTTTATGTATTCTAGATAGTAGTCCTTTGAGGAGTAGCTAGTTGGTAAAAATAGTTTTCCACATTGTAGATTGTCTCAGCTTTGTTGGTGATTTGTCTTGCACTGCAAAATTTTTAATACAGTGAGATCACAGTTGTTGATTCTTTTATGCAAGTTCTCATGCTGCTGAGGATTTGTTCCTAGTCTCCTATGCCAATGTCATTGAGAGTTCTACCTAATTTACTTTCCAGTAAGTTTAGTGTTTCTGTTTTGACATTGAGATCTTTAATCCACTTGGATTTTAGTTTAGTGCATGGTGAAAGATAGGGATATAGTTTTAATCCTTGAAAGTTGAAAGCCAGTTTTTCCAACCCCATTTATTAAAGAGGCTATACCTAAAATGTACCAATAAACTCAATAAAAGAAAAAGAAAGAGGCTATCTTTTCTCCACTGCAGATGGTTAGCTCCTTTGTCAAAGATGAGGTAGCTGAGTATGTCTGATGTTGTTTCTGCATCTTCTAATCTATCCCATTGATTCTCAGGTCTATTTCTTTGCCAGTATCATGCTCTTTTTATCACAGTGGCTTTGTAGTATGGTTTCAAGTTCGGAATTGTGATGCCTCCTGCCATGTCTTCTTGCCAAGAATGATTTTTGCTATTCTAGGTCTCTTCTGGTTCCAAATAAATGTTTGGATTATTTTCTCAAGTTCTGTGAAATATACTGTTGGGATTTCAATTGGGATTGCATTGAATCTGTATAGAAGTTTTAAAAACATGGCAGTGTTTACTGTGTCAATTCTTCCTACCCAGGAGCAAGGGATGTCTTTCCATCTTCTTTATATCCTCTTGTCTCTTTTTTCAGAGTACTGTAATTTTCAGTGTAAAGGTCTTTTGTTTCCTTTGTTGGGTTGATTCCTAGATATTTCATTGTTTTGGATGTTATTGTGAAATAAATTGTTTCCCTAATTTCTCTCTCAGTCTGTTATTTGGTTACAAAGAGGCTATTGATTTTTGAGTGTTGACTTTGTATCCTGCTGCTCTACTGAATCTGTCAATTAAGTGTAGAAGTCTTTTGGCAGAGATTATTTGGGTCTTCTATGTAAACCATAATGTCATCAGCAAATAGTGACCATTTAACTTCTTCCTTTCATATCTTTATTCCTTTTATTTCTTTCTTTGGATAATTGCTGTGGCTAATGATCCTAGAACTATGTTGAACAGGAGTGGTGAAAGTGGACATCCTTGTTCTGTTCCTGATTTTATTGTGAAGGTTTTCAGTTTTTTACTATTTAGAATGATACTGGCTGTTGATTTTTCATAGATAGCCTTTATCAGGTTGAGATAAAGACCGTTTATTCCAATTTTCTGTCTGGATTTTATCATAAATGGGTGTTGAATTTTGTCACATGCTTTTTCTGCATCTATTGAGATGATCATATGGTTTTTGTCCTTGCCTCTGTTAATATAGTGTTACTGGTTTACATATGTTTAACTATCCTTGCATCCCTGGGATAAATACAACTTGGTCAGAGTGCATGATCTTGATGATCTTCTGTATTTTGTTTGCCCATATCATATTGAGGATTTTTGCATCTATGTTCATTAGGGAGATTGGCCTGTACTTCTCTTTTTTGGTTGGGTCTTTCCTTGGTTTTGGTTTCAAAGTAATATTGCTTCCAGGAATGAATTTGTAAGTATTGCTTTCCTTTCAACTTCATTGAAAAGCTCAAAGAGTAGTGGTGATAGTTCTCTAAATTTCTTGTAGAATTCAGCAGTGAAGCCATCAGGACCTGGGCTTTTCTTTGTTGGTAATGTTTTAATTACATTTTCAATTTCACTGATTATAATTGGGGTGTTTAGATTTTTTATATCTTCTTTGTTCAACTTTCGAAGTTCATATGTATCTAGGAATCTGTCCATTTCTTTGGCATTTTCCATTTTATTAGAGTACAGGTTCTTGAAGTAGGTATTGATGATCCTCTATTTCTGCTGGATCTGTTGTGACTTCAACTTTTCATTCCAAATTGCATGAATTTGAGCCTTTTCTTTCCTTTTTTTGATGAAGTTAGCTAAGAGTTTATCAATTTTATTTATTCTTTCAAAAAAACCAACTCATTCATTAAGATTTTGTATAGTTCTCATCTCCATTGCATTAATTTCTGCTCTGATCTTTATAATTTCTTCCCTTGTATGAGCTTTTGGTTTGTCTTGCTCTTGTTTTTCTAGAAGCCTAATGTTAAGCATTAGGTTTTTTATTTGAGTGCGCTCTGTTTTTGTAGTGTGGGCATTTACTGCTATGAATTTCCCTCAGAATTGCTTTCATTGTGTCCCATAGATTTTTGTATGTTTTGTTGGCATATTATTTAATTGTAGAAACTGTCTAACTTCTTTAGTTTACTCTGTGAGCCAATGGTTGCTCAGCAGGATGTTATTTATTTTCCATAAGTTTGTGAAGTTCTTGTGGTTGCTTAGGCTATTGATCTCCAGTTTAATTGCATTATGGTCTGATAATATATATACAGGGGCAAACTTCAATTCCTTTGTATTTACTTAGGCAGCTGTAAGAATGTATAGTCTGAGTTTGTGGGCTGGAACACTTTTTTAAAAAATTCTTTTTATTGAGTTTATTGGTACAATCTAGGAATACAATACAGTTACATTCATTATTGGGATCCTGTACCTTTACATGACAAGTCTTGGTTCTAATTTTTTCCCCTTGTCCCTGTCCTCCTTTCACCCCCTCCTCCCTTCCCCATTTACAAACACTTTATTTCCATTTTTTCAATTTCTCATATTTTTTTCCTCTCCCTTATTACCTTTCCCCCACCCTTCCCACTTTCCCTACACCTTTAGCCCTTTACTTCCTGTTTCACATTATTAATTATCTCATTAGGATCTTGTGTACTATTATAGTTTTTCACACCAGAAAAACTTCGGTATTCCCATTTAAGAAATCTCTGTATGAACATTAAAAATAGGGAATCCTAACATAAAACTAAAAAGGAAAGTAAAAGAGAAAAGGCAATGATGTAAGATTAAAATAATCCTTAATTCTGAAGATGAAAATGGTCCCTGAACATATTTAAATTGCTTTTTGCTCTTGTAGTCTTATCTTATTCTTTTTTGTCATTATTTAGAGAATACTTTATTAGTTTCTGTAATCAAACCCATGTAGATATGACCTTACATATTTAATACAGTGTGTTATCCCTGTACAAATGGAAAAAAAATTTACATTTCTAGACCAATATGGCTGTCAATTTCTGTACAATACCAACTCAATACAGTAAATTGGGATAACTTTTCCCAAAGTTTATATTTATATAAAAAGACCAATAATAGCAGTATGTTATGCATCAATAGCAGCAATAGCTTTTCCAGGTTCTGCAATCATCTGAACAAAATTATAGACATTCAGCACATTTCATTAAAAAAACAAAAACAAAAAAACAAAAGAACCCAGAAAACAGCAAAGTTCTGTTGCTATTGTGGTACCTGGCACCATTTTTTTTTATTAGCATCTCAATCATCTGAAGGAGAACATTCTAGAATGATATCATTAAAAATAGCTCTGATACCTGGGGATTTAGCTCAGCGGTTCAGTGGCCTGCCTTGCAAGCGCAAGGACCGGAGTTCAATCCCCGGTATTGAAAAAAAAAAAAAGCTCTGATAAAGCACGGTCCCTACTACATATCATATATGTATCCTAAAGCAGGTACAAGATATTTTACATTCACAGAGGTATGATTCAGTACCATCCTACATCAATAATACTAGAATCAGTTTTGGTTTGTAATTTACTTTGTCTGCAAATAAGATTGTTACCCCTGCTTTTTTCTGGGCTCCTGTCACATGGAGAATTGTTTTCCATCCTTTCACTTTCAGTCTATGGGCTTCTTTTTGTACTAGGTGTGTTTCTTTTATACAACATATTGTTGGATTTTGCTTCTTATTCCATTTTGCCAGTCTATTTCTCTTGATTGGTGAGTTGAGGCCATTGGCATTGATGGTTATAACTGATATGTACTGACTTATTGTCATGTTATGTCCTTTTGTTGACTCTTTTTACTTTTTCACCTTCTCCTTTTAGTTTCTTGCCTTGCCTTTTTGATTTGCTCTGTTGGGCCTCATGGTGTTGTTGCCTTCATTGTCTTTTTCTAGGATCTTGTTTAGGATTGCTTGTAGTGCTGGTTTGGTATTCATGTAGTTTCTCAGGTGTTCTTTGTTTTGGAAGTGTCTTATTTCCCCATCCATTTTGAAAGAGAGTTCTGTAGGGTACATCAGTCTAGGTTGGAGGTTGTTCTCTTTTAGTACTTGAAATATCTCAAATCAGGCTGTCCTTGCCCCAAGGGTTTGTGTTGAAAAGTCTGCAGTGATTCTGATGGGCTTTCCTTTGCATGTGATTTGTTTCTTTTTCTTTTCCTGCTTGTAGGATTTTGTTCTTCTGTTGGGTTTCTGGGATCTTCATTATTATATGTCTAGGTGTAGTTTTTTTTTTGATTGTGGCTAGTTGGGGTCCTATATGCCTCAGTTATCTAAATGTCAAATTCTTCCCCTCTGTTTGGGAAGTTTTCTGTCATGAATTCTGTGAACAGCTTTTTTAAGTCATTTGTATTTTCTCCTACTACTTCATGGGTTCCTATCAGTCTTATGTTACTCTTCTTTGCATCACCTAGGAGTTGTTGGATTGATTTCTCATGCTCCCCTAATGTTTTTAAGAGACCTCTCTTTTCACAGTCACTGACAGCAATCTTATCTTCTATATCTGAGAGTCTGTCTTCGCATTGTTTTATTCTGTTGTGTACACTTTCAATGGAGTGTTTAATCTCCTGGATATCTGTTTGAATCTGTTTTATGGATTCCATTTCTTTCCTA
The DNA here is from genome assembly GCF_012274545.1 of Fukomys damarensis. Classification (NCBI taxonomy): domain Eukaryota; kingdom Metazoa; phylum Chordata; class Mammalia; order Rodentia; family Bathyergidae; genus Fukomys; species Fukomys damarensis. The sequence goes on along the minus strand of NW_022900951.1, from coordinate 58,135,886 downwards.
TGTTGGGCATTTATTGTTTCCATTTCTTTCTTATGCTGGGCCTTCATGGCTTCTATCATGGTCCTGAGCTCATCTATTTTTTTGTCAGTTTCTGCTCTAGAGTCTCAAATCACAACTTTCATTTTGCTCACCATCTCTATGATTATCTGGGAAATTATTTCTGTTTTGAATTTTTCTAGAGCCTGATTGATCTGTTTTGTTACTTCCTGTGCATTGAGTTCAGGGTGTCCTGGTGGTTCACTATTGGCCTTTTCAATCTTGTTTGCCCTACTGTTTTCCATTGGTGAACTGGAAGTCTGTCTTTGTGTCTTGCTTAAGTGTTTTTTCATTTTTAT
>NW_022900951.1:58114568-58135378 GCF_012274545.1 Fukomys damarensis | reverse complement strand
GCTGGTTTGGTATTCATGTAGTTTCTCAGGTGTTCTTTGTTTTGGAAGTGTCTTATTTCCCCATCCATTTTGAAAGAGAGTTCTGTAGGGTACATCAGTCTAGGTTGGAGGTTGTTCTCTTTTAGTACTTGAAATATCTCAAATCAGGCTGTCCTTGCCCCAAGGGTTTGTGTTGAAAAGTCTGCAGTGATTCTGATGGGCTTTCCTTTGCATGTGATTTGTTTCTTTTTCTTTTCCTGCTTGTAGGATTTTGTTCTTCTGTTGGGTTTCTGGGATCTTCATTATTATATGTCTAGGTGTAGTTTTTTTTTTGATTGTGGCTAGTTGGGGTCCTATATGCCTCAGTTATCTAAATGTCAAATTCTTCCCCTCTGTTTGGGAAGTTTTCTGTCATGAATTCTGTGAACAGCTTTTTTAAGTCATTTGTATTTTCTCCTACTACTTCATGGGTTCCTATCAGTCTTATGTTACTCTTCTTTGCATCACCTAGGAGTTGTTGGATTGATTTCTCATGCTCCCCTAATGTTTTTAAGAGACCTCTCTTTTCACAGTCACTGACAGCAATCTTATCTTCTATATCTGAGAGTCTGTCTTCGCATTGTTTTATTCTGTTGTGTACACTTTCAATGGAGTGTTTAATCTCCTGGATATCTGTTTGAATCTGTTTTATGGATTCCATTTCTTTCCTATGTTGGGCATTTATTGTTTCCATTTCTTTCTTATGCTGGGCCTTCATGGCTTCTATCATGGTCCTGAGCTCATCTATTTTTTTGTCAGTTTCTGCTCTAGAGTCTCAAATCACAACTTTCATTTTGCTCACCATCTCTATGATTATCTGGGAAATTATTTCTGTTTTGAATTTTTCTAGAGCCTGATTGATCTGTTTTGTTACTTCCTGTGCATTGAGTTCAGGGTGTCCTGGTGGTTCACTATTGGCCTTTTCAATCTTGTTTGCCCTACTGTTTTCCATTGGTGAACTGGAAGTCTGTCTTTGTGTCTTGCTTAAGTGTTTTTTCATTTTTATTTTTGTTGTCAGGCTGTCCTTGGTTTAATCTCTGGGTTATCACCCAAATCTTCCTGATATAGTTGCACCCTCGTTTTTGGGTCTCTAACAACCCACAGACATTCTCATCTTCATAACATCAGAGAAAACAGCTCATCAAATCAACCACAATCCTTTATCCCAACTGATACAATAAGCAACACATTATGATCAAGCACAACTTGGAAACTGACCACCTGTGATAGTCACTAGTCTATCACCCTTAAACCATTTGAATTAAATTGAAATCAAGACGCTGTCCAGAACATGTCTGCAGTGAACAAACTTTTAATATAGTATAATTACCATTTAGGATGGGGGCTTAGACAGAGCTAGCTCACAAGATCCCTGATCTCAGTTAGCTGATGGCTGAACCCCATGATGTAGAATGACCTCAGGCTGCAAGGCCCAGATTGAGTTCCCCAACCTTCTGAACGGTTGAACTCCACACCATTCTACTACATGTTTCCCATGCCCTTTTTTAAAAGATATTCAAAGTTGGGAACTCATAAAAATACCCTTTATGATCACCTCTGCCTCTGCAGAGTGGGTTCAAAGACTAGCACAATCAAGAGGTCTGAGAGTGCCCGCGGGGCAGGGGAGGGAAGTTATGGGGGTTCAGGTGCTCCCACATGGCTACCTTCCTGGTGCTGGGGCAATGGCGGCTACAGGCAGGAGAGGGCCTGACTATCCTTCCCTTGGTGCATCGGGGCCCCTGGCACACTCTGGATATCTACTAAGTCCATTTGTTCTAAGATTTGGATCAATTCTGTTATTTTATTGTTGATTTTTTTGTCTAGGTGATCTTTATTTCTGTCAGTGAAATACTGAGGTCCCCACTAAAATTGTATTGGTGTGTATTCATTTTTCATATCTGTTAATATTTGTTTTGCATAGTTGGAAGCATCAGTATTCAGTTCACATATATTTATAATTGTCATTTCTTCCTCTTATATTGTTCCCTTTACAAGGATGTAGTGGCCTTCTTTGTCTCTCTTAATTAGTTTTGGTTTGAAATCTATCATGTCTGCAATAGTTACCACTGCTTTTTTCCAGCCTCATGTCACATGGAGAACTGTTTTCCATCCTTTTACTCTCAGTCTATGAATTTCTTTGTGGATTAAGTGGGTTTCTTGTATACAGCATATTGTTGAATTTTGCTTCTTAATCCATTCTACCAGCCTGTTTCTTTTGATTGGTGAATTTAGGTAATTAACATTGATGATTATAACTGTTATGTATTGACTTTTGATTGTCATGTTATTTTCCTGTTGTGGTTCTTCTATTTTTTATTTTTCCCTCTCTCACTTTAATTTATTGTCTTGCTTTGTATATTTGGTCTGTTGGCTCTTATGGAGTTGTGATCTTCATTTTGTTTTTCCAGGATATTTTCTGTAATTGTTTGGAGTGCTGCTTTAGTGTTCATGAAATTTCTCAGGTGCTCTTTGTCATGGAAGTATATTATTTCCTCATCTGTTTTGAAAGATAGTTTTGCAGGATACATCAGTGTATGTTGGAGGTTGTTTTCTTTCTTTTTTCATTAAGTTTATTGGTACATTTAAAGCAAACAATATGGTACATTTATCATTGGGATCTTGAACCTTAACATTTTATGTCTTGGTTCTTGTTTTTTCCCATACCCCTGCCCTTCCATCATCCCCTTCACCCTTCCCTATTCACAAAGATTTGGTTTCCATTTTTTCCTTTATCCATATTGTTTCTTTTCCCTTATTTCCTTTCCCTCCCCTTCCCACTTCCCCTTTACCCATTTTCTTAATATTTCATCCTCTCAATTATACCATTTGAACCTTATTTACACTTTTAGTTTTTCAGAGCAGAGAAACTATTCAATATTTACTCAAGTGGGTCCTATTTATTTCACTTAAGAGTATGGCCTCAATGTTCATCCAATTTTCTATGTCTCTAGCTTCTCATTCTTTATGGCTGAGTAGTACTCCATTTTATAGAAAAAAATATCTGGTCTCCAACTGATGGGCATTTGGGTTGTTTCCAAGTTTTAGCTATTACAAACTGTGCCTCTATAAACATGGATGCATATATATATATATATAATGTCTCACCATGGTATGATTCTTTTAATTCTTTTGGAAAGATACCCAGCAGAGGGATACTTGGGTCAAATGGAACCTCTAATCCTAGTTCTTTGAAGTATCTCCATATTGATTTTCACAGTGCTTGTAACTGTCTGCATTTCCACCAACAATGAAAAAGTGTTTGTTTCTCCCCACAGCCCCACCAGTACTTGTTATTGGTTGATTTCTTGATAGCAGTCATTCTCTCTGGGGTATGGTGGAATCTCAGTGTTGTTTTCATCTCTTGAAGGCCAATGATGTTGAATATTTTTTCATATATTTATTTGCTGCTTTTACTTCTTTGTCTGAGAAATATATATTTATTTCAGGTGCCCATTTTTAAATAGGGTCTTTGTACTTGGATCTGTTTTATTGAGTTATTTATGTATTGTAGATAATAGTCCTTTTTCTGAGGAGTAGCTGGTACAATTTTTTCATGCATTGTGGGTAGTCTCTTAGCTCTATTGGTGTTTTCTCTTGCACTGCAAAAACTTTTTAATACAATGAGATCCCATTTGTTGATTCTTTGTGCAAGTTTTTGTGCTGCTGCTGATTTGTTCATAAAGTCTTTTCCTATGCCAGTGTCTTCAAAAATTCTACCTGATTTTCTTTCCAATAAGTTTAGCATGTGTATGTTGATACTTAGATCTTTCATCCACTTGGATTTTAGCTTAGTGAGTGGTGAAAAATAGGGATCTTGGAGGTTGTTTTCTTTCAGGACTTGAGATACCTCACTCCACATTCTCCTTGACTTGAGGATTTGTGTTTAAAATCTGCTGTGATTCTGATGGGCTTTCCTTTTCATGTGATTTATTTCTTTTCTCTAACTGCTTACAGTATTTTGTTCTTCTGCTGGGTTTCTAAGATCTTGATTATTATATGTCTAGGTGTAGATTTTCTTTGATCCTGGCTTGTTGGAGTCCTATATGCCTCACTTATCTGTATGTCAAATTCTTCCCCTCTGTTTGCAAACTCTTCTGTCATTAATTCTATGAAAAAAATTTTTTTATGTCATTTGTACTTTCTCCTGCTACTTCATGGATTCTTATCTGTCTTAAATTATTCTTCTTTGCATCATTTAGGTGTTGTTGTATTGATTCCTCATGATCCCTTATTCTTTTTAAGAGATCTCTCTTCTCATGGTCACTGATCACAATCCTATCTTCTATACCTGAAGTTGTATTGTCACATTCATTCATTCTGCTGTGAATGCTTTCTATAGAGTTTTAAATATCCTCAATATCTGTTTGAACCTGTTTCATGGATTCTATTACTTTCCTATGTTGGGCATTCAAGATTTCTATTTCTTTCCTTTGCTGGGCATTCATGGCTTCTATCATGGTCCTGAACCCCTATATTTTTTAAAATCTGTTTTTGTTCTAGAGTCTCTAATCATGTCTTTCATTCTTCTCACCATCTGTGTGTTTGTCTGGGAAATTATTTCTGTTTTGAATTTTTCTAGAGCCTAATTTTTCTGTTTTTCAACTTCCTGTGGTGCAGGTTCAGGGTGTCAAGATGGTTGACTAAGACTTTTCCACCTCATTTCTCCCAGAGTTTACCTTTGGTGGGGTGGAAGTCTGTGTTTTTGTCTTGTTTAAATGCCTTCTCACTTCTATTTTTGTCATTGGTACTGTCCCTGGTTTAATTCCGGAATAAATACTTAGATCTTCCAGACATAGCTGGTCTTTAGGTTTTGAGTCTCTAATAACTCTGAGGCAATCTCATTTTCATTATACAAGGGAGAACAACTGATTAGATCAATCAAAACACCTTAGTCGGAGTGATAACAATCAGCAACACCATAGCATCAAGCACTGCTTAGAAAATGACAATTTGTGGAAGTTATTAATATATCACCTTTAACTGTGAGAATTAAATAACAATTGAGGACCAGCACAAAATATGTTTATAGTGAATAAATTCTTCAATATAGCAACTTTACACTTTAAGGTGTTGATTTAGAAGGAGTTAGGGAGGAATAGATAGGATTGAGAAAGGAGTGAGCTCAGAGAACACAGGAAGATCACACAAACTTTAGGGAGCAGTTGAAGAGAAGGGGAGAAGACAAAAGGAAGCATATCCCAAAACAGAACAAATAGCAATAGGGAGGCTAGAGACCATTTTCTTTTTTTCTTTTTTTTTTCTCACTCTTTTTATATAATCACTTTCTTTTAAAACTAATTGAAAAAAAAACTAATTGCAGTTGAGAGTAGGAAAAAGAGAAGAAAGGGAGAAGAAATAAAATATATCCAAAGTAGGAGAGGAAGAGGCACAAAAAGGGAGAATAATGGAGAACAAGGTAGGAGAGAGTGAGAGGGAGAAAGAAAAGAAACAAGATTAAAAAAGGGAAAAATGCAGAGAAAATAAAAAGTTAAAAAGTATTTTTAAATGATTGAAGACATGTGAAAAATATTACTTTGAAAATAAAAAATACAATTAGAAATAGAGACCCTCCTTCAGGGTATGCCTCTGTTGATACAATAGCATGGGCAGGAGTGTGCAGGTCTAAGCTAATTAGTCTCTGCAAGCCAGCAGCTGTCCCCTGAAGTTCAGGCTGGTTTTTGGCTGCAAGGCCCAAGTTGTGATCTCTGTCCTGCTGGTTTGAGCTCTGCAAGGTTCTACTGCAGGTTCCAGCTGTCTTTCCCCTGAAATTAGACCAAGTTCCAGCAAGAGGTGCTGGTCCCTCTGACTTACCAACTATGGCGGTGTGGCGTGCTTTTATAGCAGATTTTCTTCATTTTTCCAGTGGGCCTCAATTTTCATCTAGCAACCTCAGAGAGGCCTTCTTTCTCTTGTTCATATGGAGGGGCACAAATACCACAGTATTGGTGCCTGAATGGCTGGACTCCTCTGTGGTGCTCAGTAGAAGTGGGGTGCCTACTGGAGTGTTGCGCAGTGGCTGGGCTCCTCTATGGCACTTGGTAAAAGTGGCGTGCCCACTGGAGTGTTGCATAGCAGTTGGGCTCCTTTTTGGTGCCTGGTTGAAGTCTTGAGTTGAATTTTTGTATGCTGTGAGATAACGGTACAATTTTATTCTTTGTCGTACAAACATCCTGTTTTCCCAGTACCACTGTTGAAAAGAATATCCTATCACCCTTGACTGTACATGCATGGCATTATATTCATGTTTTCAACTCTGCTTCATTGCTTTTCTTGCTCATCTTTATGCCAGTACAATAGTGTTTTGTGATATATTTTAAAATCATAAAGTGTATACTTCCAGCTTTTTTTCAAGATTGTTTTTGCTATTCAGGGGCCTTCATGGTTCCATATGAATTGTATAATTGTTTCTGCTGTTTCTGTGGAAAATATTTTTGAAACACTGACAGGGATTACAATTGGTCAATGAATCAATCAATCTGTAGGTCACTTTAAGGAGTGCTGTCATTCCACAATGTTAAATTGCTCAGTAATTGAAGGTATCCCAGACTCTTTTGTGTTACTGTAACAAAATTCCTGAGGTTAGTTGGTCATCAGGAAGTGTTCCAAAGCAGAGAAGTTCAAGATCCTGGCACCAGCATCCATTCATCTTCTGGTGAGTGCTTTATGTAGCATCAACATATGACAGCGAAGAGGAAACAGCTGAGCATAGAAAGCAGTACATGTACAGAATAGACCAGGGTAGGTACCAGGCTCACTTTATAAAAGCTTGCCATTGCAACCCATCCCTGAAAGAACTAATACAGTCTTTTGAGAAAGACATTAAACCTTCTTAAAGGCCCCACCACCTCTCAATACTGTTACACTGGGTATCAAGACTCAACTTGAGTATTAATGGGAACAAATCATATTCAATCCACAGCATCAATAAACACAATATCTTTCCCTTTAATCATGTCTAATTACTTTCATTAGTATATTCTAATTTTAGTGTACAAGTCTTATTAGTTAATTTCATTCTTTATTGCTACTATAAATGAGATTATTATTGTTATTTCCTTTGTACATTGTTCATTGTCAGTATACAGAAGTAAAAATAATTTTTGTATGCTGGTTTTGTAGTCCACAAATTTACTGAATTAGATTAGATCTATTTTGCAATGCTTTTAGGGTTTCCTACATAAGCAATCATGTCATTTCTGAACAGAATATTTTACTTCTTTTACTGTTTGGTTGTCTTCTTTTCTTTTTCTTTTTTTTCCCATTGAGTTTATTGGTACCTTTTAGGTATACAGTACAGTTACATTCATTACTGGGATTTTGTACCTTTACATGACAGGTCTTGGTTCTCATTTTTTCCCCTTATCCCTGCCCTTCCTTCACCCCTTCCTCCCCTCCTCATTTACAACCACTTTATTTCCATCTTTTCATTTTCTCACATTTTTTCTTTTCCCTTACTACCCTCCCTCTACCCATCCCACCTTCCCTACACCTTTAGCCCTTTTCTTCCCATTTCACAATGTCAGTTATCTCATTAGGATTTTATGTACTATTACAGTTTATTCACACCAGAGAAACTATTCGGTATTTACACATGACTTATTTATTTCACTTGAGTATATGCTCAATATGCATTCATTTTCCTACGAATGACTCTAATGAGCACCTTCTTTTTCTTGCCTATTTCCTATAAGTAAGACTTCCAGTTCTATGTTGAATAATATTATTGAAAATGAGTATGATTTTCTCATCTGTAGTCTTGGAAAAGCTTTCAAATTTTCACTATTAACTATGATGTTATCTCTGGGCTTTTCAAATATGGCCTTTATTGTGTTCAGATGATTTCCTATTACTTCAAGTTTATTGAGAGTTTATGGTAAAATTGTGTTGAACTTCTCAAGTGCTTTTTGATGGTCTTACTTGGGATGACATTGATTTTGTTCTCTTCAAAAGTTTTTAGTATATCACATTAAAATTTTCATATGTTAAATCTTTCTCACATCCCACAGGTAAATCCCACTTAAGCTGAATGATCTTTTTTTTTTTTGGTTTTTTGAGACAGGGTCTCACTATGTAGTTGAGACTGACCTGGAATTCACTGTGTAGTCCAGGTTGTTCTCGAATTCACAGCAATCCTTCTGCCTCAGCCTCCCAAGTGCTGGGATTGCAGGCATGCAACACCATGCCTGGCTGAATGATCCTTTTAATTTGCTGTTAAGTTCAATTTCTATTATCATGCTGAAAACTTTTACATGTATGCAATCAAATATATCAGCTGTTAATTTTTATTTCTTGTTTCTTTTTCAACATTTGATATCAAGATAATTCTGTCTTCCCAAAATGAGTTTTAAAGTGTTACTTCCAATTTAATTTTGAAAGAGTTTAAGAAAGATTGGTATTAATTGTTCTATAAATATTTCATAGAATTCAACAGTGAAGCCATCTGATTCTGGGTTTTCTTTAAGAAGACATTTGAGTACTGGCTCAGTATCCTTATTAGTTATTGATCTGTTTGGATTTTCTGTTTCTTTATAGTTCAGTTTTGATATGCTCTATGTTTGTAAAAATTTGTTCATTTATTATAGTTGATCCAATTTTGTCATAAAATTGTTCATCACATTATTTTGTAATCCTTATTTTTGCAGTAGCAGTTGCAGTGTCTCATTTTTATATCTGATTTTATTTGAGTTCACTCATTGTTAGTATGGCTAAATCTTTGTTCATTTTGCCTACTGTTTAATGAAAAACAACATCATTGAATTTGTATTCCTTATTTTATTTCTGCTCTAATTATTGTTAGTTTCAATCTTTCAAATTTTCCTTTTTCCTTGAAGTGTACAATTGTATAATTAAGTGGTGAATTTGAGATATTTATTTTTAAACCTAAGCATGTGTACCTACAAATTTCTCTCCAAGTATTGCATTTGTATAGCCCATAGATTTTGTTATGATGTGTTTTTTATTTTAATTCATCCCAAATTTTAGTCTCACTTCCCTTTTATTTTGTTTGACCCATTTGTTGTTCTGGATTGTGTTAAATTTCCATATACTTCTAAATTTTTCAGTTTTCCATAGTGATATTGATGTTTAGTCTCATTCTATTATGATTTAAAAACATCATTAATATGAGTTTTAGTGTCTGTCCTAAAGTTAACGTTGCCGCTTCCTCCATTATAATATCTGTAGTTGCTTCTGTTCTTAGGCAGGGTGTCTCTCCAGAACCACTTCAAACTTTTTGGAAAGTATGCTGCTGGGTAGAGTTCTTGTTGTAGACTTTGAGTCAAGACACTCAAAGAAATTCCTCTGTTTTCTGATATGAAGAGGAAGAAGGGTTTTCCTGAGTCAGGTGAGATCTTAGTATACCATTCAGCAGGATCCACCTGTTGGCTAATTAGGTCAGAAAAACCTGGCATAGTCACTACAGGTGAAATCTGTTTTTGCCTTTGTGAAAATTTGAGAATTGCTCCCAATTTTTTGAATAATCTTTTTCTGGCAAGGGATAGAAAACTGCAGGACAGTTAGAAACTCATGGTTAAATGTTTGGCCTTCAAAGTGACAAGTCAAAGCAGGAGTAAGGAATCTCTGACTATGGCCATAGATCTAGAGGAGGGTTTTCCAGACAAGTTAGTTAGTCAAAACAAAACAAGGAATTTCACTTCACCTTCTATGTTTTAAGTATATCTAATTTAACTGAAAAATATAATTATTTAAACAGTTATCTTGTACCTATCTCTCACCATTTTGTAGTTCATACTGAATGCAAATCATATGGCAAATGTACTATTTTATTAAGTTTATTGGTACATTTTAGGTATACGATACAGTTACATTCATCATTGGGATCTTGTACAAAAGGTATTACTTTTTAAATAGGCAGAGTCAAGTCTTTCCCATTGATTAAATAGCAAAGCCAGTGGAATCTTCTGGGCATGGTCCATGTGGTTTCTGTGGCTGGTCTTGGAGACTATATGGAGAGACAACTAGGTCTTGAGTCCATAAAATGGCATCCCATGCAGAAGGAGGAGACTTGATTTGAGTCAACATTACCTTCCTTTTGAGACTCAAGTATTTACTAAACAGATGTCTTTGTCCAAAGGTAGGACGATTCTGGAACATTTTTTTTTTGTACTGAGGATGGAACTTAGGACCTTGGGCTTGCCAGGCAGGCACTGTACTGCTGAGTTACATCCATGGCCCTAGTACCTTTCATAGAATAATACCAAGAAAATCATACTGAGGACTTTTTGTAGACAACTAGGTCATGGGTTCTTAAGATGGGTTCATGAAGAAGGTGGATATCTTATTTAAGCACACAAAACAAAGAAGGGAATCAAACAGGTGGGATGGATTTGGCTGATCCAAAATGGATGGCCAATCACGTGTCAAGACAAGATGGTGACATAAGGTAACACCCTGAGAAAGAAAAGGCCATCTAGGTGAAAAGTACAAATGTGACTTTTTGGGGGGGTGTATCAGGGATCAAACTTGGAACCTGGTGCTTTTGGACAGGCAGCGGCACCACTGAACTAAATCCTTGACCCTAAATGTCACTTTGAGTTGAAAAACATGTAAATCTGGGTAGGCAGCTGCTCAGGAATGCTACCAAGTTACCAACAGCTATTTTTCACAAAGAGTGAGAAAGCCAAGGAAAGTATCAAGGGGAACAGAAACCTGAGGTCAAAGAGGCACACTGAACTCTAGGTCACACACAAAGTAACTAAATGATCTGTTCTGCAACTGGGTTAATAACAGGTTCTCTGGCTGTTCTTTACTGACTTGTATGAAGTAAAGGTGGCCCAAAAAATGGGAAAAAGAAATGGGGAGATAAATGTGAAGTCAGCCCATAGGTTTCCTGCAGATGCAAGAAAAACACAGGGATGCCACCTGCCTTGCAAGAGCAAGGACCCAAGTTCAATCTCTGGTACCAAAAACAAAACAAACAAACAAACAAACTAAGGAACCATGAATTCCCCTTGCCCCTCCCATGTGGTGAGAAAAGTAGGAAATATTTCTTGTGAGAGAAGAGTCCTAAATTCATCAGCTTAGGGGAGAAAGGTGAGGAATGAAGAAAAAAAATCTTCATAGAATTTTAGAAAGAAACAACAACCAAAAAGTGCCCAGAGGGACTTAGTCACCTGGCTGGCTAAGGCAAATATGACTGCATTTTTGGGGTGCTGGTGTCTCTTTCAGGAAAAGGTCTCTAGGTTCTTTCTGTCCTGAGGAAATAGTTGGTCAAGACAAGCACGAATTGTAGCCAAGTTTTATTAAAGTTCAGAAAAGAGGGGCTGGGGATTTAGCTCGGCAGTTTGGTGGCCTGCCTTGCAAGCGCAAGGACCCGAGTTCAATCCCCAGTACCAAAAAAAAAAAGTTCAGAAAAGAAACAGGCTCTGCAGAGTGAGTTTGGGCCAAGTAAAAGTAGGGAGAGAAGTACATCCTATAGCATGAGTGTGGGTCACCATGCAAGAAAGAACAATGTGGCCCTTAGTTTCTTTCTTTTTTGAAAGTTTTATTAGTATAAATCTGTGGTAAATAATGATTACCTTCACTGTGAGAAGTTGGGAGATGTACATAACACACTTTTTATTTTTTTGTTTTTTGTTTTTTTGGTACCAGGGATTGAATTTGGGTTCTTGCCCTTGCAAGGCAGGCCACCAAACCACTGAGCTAAATCTCTGGCCCCATAACACACTTTTTAAATGCTCCTTCCATTCCTTTTCCTTCCTTATCTCTCCTTCCCCCTTTCCCTATTTTCTAAATTTTATTTTGCTCTTTATGTATATGTTGGGTTTCTTAAATAAGACAAACCATGCAATATTGAAAGATGTGTGTCAGATTTGTTTCACTTAACATCATGGTCTCAAGACTCATTCCTGTTCCTACAAATGATTCCAGTTTATCTAACAATGGCATAGTACAACCCCACTGTGTGTATAAATACCAATTTTTCTGTATCCGTACATCTGTTCATGGACATATAGGCCGCTTCCAAGATTTAGCTATTGTGAATTACAATGCTATAAATGCGGATATGTGTGTATTACTATAGTGTGATATCTGTAACTCTTTTGGGAAGATACCTAGAAGGTAAAGAGCTGGGTTGAATTGAATTTCTTGTTTTAGTCTTTTGAGGAATCGCCATACTGAGTCCCACAGAAGCACTAGTTCACATTCCCATGGACAATGAAAAAGGATTTCTCTTTTCTTACCAACATTTTAGTTATCCAAATTCTTCATGATAGCTGTTCTTTCTGGGTTAATATGGAATATCAGTGTTGTTTTAATTTATATTTCTGTAATGGCCAAAGACACTGAACATTTCTTCATGTGTTTGTTGGTCATTTGTATTTCTTCTCTTGAGAAAGTTTTTATATATGTTGCCCCAGTTTTTGATTGTGTCTTTTATTTTGGGGGTGTCTCCTTTGTAGTTTCTTATATATCCTAGATATTAATCCTCTGTCTGAGGAATAGCTGCAAAAACCCTTTTCCATTGTGTACACTGTCTCTTCACACTGTGATTGATTTCCTTTTCTATGAAGAAGTTTTAAAATTTGATATAATTTTGCTTATTTTATATTTTGGTATTATTTCTTATGCAATTGCTGTTTTGTTCAGAATGTCCTTGCTTATGTCTTTGTCTTCAAGGTTTTTACCTTTTATTTTTTATTTTTATTTTTGGTACTGGGGGGTCAAACTCAGTACATTGTGCTTGCCAGGCAGGCATGGCACCACTGAGCTAAATCTCTGGCCCATTTTTACCTATTTTATCTTGCAATAGATTAAGTGTTCCTGTTTTATTTTTTAACATTTTATTTTATTGCTGGGAATTGAACTCTGGACCTTGAGCTTGAGAGGCAGGAACAGTGACACTGAGCTAAATCCCCAGCCCCAAGTGTTCCTGTTTTACTAATTAGATATTTGGCCCATTTCAACTTTAGTTTAACACATGGTGAGAGCTATGGATCTAGATTCAGTCTTCCGCATGTTACTAGCCATTTTTCCTAGCACAATTTGTTAAAGAAAGTATCTTCCAGCATAAATTTTTGGGCCATTTTTCAAAGATCAGGTAGCTGAATGTCCTTGAAGTTTATCTTCATTCTCTATTGTACTGCATTGATCCATATGTCTGGCTATTTATTTATTTTTGAAAATATCATGCTGTGTTTTTCCATTGTAGCTTTGTAATCTAACTTGCAGTCCAGAATTGAGATTTCCCCTGCCTTGCCCTTGTTTCTGAGGATTGTTTTTGCTATTTTAGGTCTCTTTTGGTTCCATATGTATGTTAGGATTGTTTTCTCCAGGTCTGTAAGGACTGCTATTGGTGTTTTGATTGTGATTGCATTAAATCTATGTAACAGTTTTGTAACTATGGCCATTTTATCTCTTTTTCTTACTTGATTATTCTTGCTAATGTTGCAAGAACTATATTGAACAGTATTGTTGATACCTGACATCCTTATTTTACTTTTGATTTTAGAGGGAAAACTCTATGATGTTGGCTGTTGTTTTGACATAAATGCCTTTATCAGATTGATATAAGTTTCTTCTATAACCTATTTTCTTTAGTTTTTTTTTTTTTCATTTCAGTATGAGCCTCACTGAATCTTAGGATAGCAATAAAGACAATCCTATAAATGGGCTTTGGAATAACTATTTTAAAAGCCACTTTTTCTCCCTCAAGTTTCAGTTTGTTCCTTTATTCAGATGTAGAAAGATTAACTTCCCCATAAGGCCAATGGAAAGAATAAACAAAGGATGAACAAACCCTTTACCAATACATTTAAGGAACGCAATAGAAATGCTAAATCATAATTGTAATTCTTTCAACTGTGTCCAAAGGCTCTATGTCAAGGATTGAAGGGAGGGGAGGGAAAGGGGGAAAAAAGAATGAAGATATACTATGTATAGGTACAAATTCCATATGATGAATGTTATCATTAATACCTAAAAATGTACCAATAAAATTAAAAATAAAAAAGGTTCTCTGTCAAGGCTTCAGGATGAAGACTTTCCCTGGGTTCAGACTGGATGGCTGTCTGTAGCAGGCAACAATACTGCTGCAAGCCTTGCTACCAGAGTAAAAGCTAGGCTCCTTACCCCTTGCTCTGCAGACCATACATCACAGCTCTCCTTTCAGTGCCCTGGAGGAACTCCAGGAGGTCTAGGAACATTCACATCCCTAGCTGAAGGCTTTGGTCCCAACTTCTCATTGAGCACTTCTGCCTCTTGGAATCATTGCTGTTTTGGATTTATGGCTGCAGTCCTGGAGAGCAAGCTTGGGCTTCCCCACAGATGATGAGGATGAATTTGTTGGGCCCACTGTTGCCACACTCTTTTCCTTTGGTGATCAATACTGTGATGACACTCTGGATATCAACATTGTTAGGGTTGACCACTCTTTGAGTGTTGGGCACAGTAGGATGATTAATAATCTTGATCTGAGATGGAAACTCACAAGAGCTGAATTCTGCCACCTTCTTGGAGGCTGGTGCTTGACTAGGCTCCTTTTGGGCAGGGGGTTTCTTAGACTCCTCTTCAGATGTTTTAACTGGAGCATTTTCAGCAGAAAGGGACAGCCTCCATCTTTTGAGATTCAGTGGCCGATGGAGGCTGGATTTCATTCTGCATCTGTGTTTTCACTCTCTATTGAGAGTCACAAGCATGGACCCTCAGACCACAGTGTTGCCCAGGGCCCAACACAGTGCTATCTGGCTGGCCAGCTGGCCCCGGAGGTATGAGTGGAATGGGAGCCTGGGAGCCAGGCAGGAAGGGCGCCCAGGTGGGCTGAGTGGGTTGGCACCAGAGCTTTCAGTTTGTCTCTTCAGGGTTTGTACCATGAATGGGTGTTGTATTTTGTCAGTCTTTTTATTTGTCTCTTGATATGATCATATGATTCTTGTCCTTGTTTCTGTGATCAATTACATTTATTGATTTATATACAGTAAATCATCCCTGCATCCCTGGGATGAATCCCACTTGGTCTTGAATTTATGATCTTTTTGATGATTTGTTATATATGTATATTTAAAACTGGTTCTCACTATCCAGAAAATGGTCTATCATACAGGTAGTCCCATGTACTTCTCTGAAGAATTTGTATTGTGTCCTTGTTGGGTGAAACAATCTATAGGTATCTACTATGTAAGTCCATTTGTTCAATTTTGATATTTCTTTTCTGATTTTGTTTAGTTGATCTCTCCATTTGTGACAGTGGGGTATTGGGTTCCCCATTACAATTGTGTTAGTCTTTTTCATGTCCATTAGTATTTGTTTTATGAAGTTATGCACTTTGGTATATGGCAAGTACATACTTATAATTGTCATCTCTTCCTGTTGAATTGTACCCTTAACAAATATATGTGACCTTATTTGTCTTTTTTGATCAGTCTTGGCTTGAAATCTACTTTGTAAAAAATTAGGATAGTCACTCCTTTTTTAAATGGATTGCTGTTGCATGGAATATTGTTTTCCATCCTTTGACTTTTAGTCTATCAATTCTTTTTGGGTTAAATGTGTTTTCTTTTCATACAGCATTTTGATTGATGTTGTTTCCTGATCCATTCTGCTACTCTGTGCTTTTTCATTGGTGGACTGAGACCATTTCATAGATGGTTATAACTTATAGGAATTGACTTATCTCTGTTATTGTATTATTTTCCTACTGCTGATTCCCTTTCATTCCCTTGTAAAATGGCACCTTTGTTTCTGAACTTAATTTGTTCTATGATTTTGGAAAAGATTGCCACATTTGTGTTTATGTGGGAAATATGGCCATGGTTGTTTTTGTTAACTGATGGTTATAATGCTCTTGAAGTTCTCTTTGTCATGGAAATATGTTATTTTCCATTAATATTTATTTATTTATTTATTTATTTATTTATTTATTTATTTATTTATTTATTTATTTATTTATTTATTTATTTATTTATTTATTGTTATCAGTGATCGAACTCAGGCCCTTGCACTTGCAAGGCAGGCAGCAGAACCACTGAGCCAAAACCCCGGCCCTCTCCATTAATTTTGAAAGAAAGTTTTGTGGGATTTATAAATCTGGGTTGGAAGTTGTGTTTTATGGCTTGAAATGCTTCACTCTAAGCCCTCTTGGCCTTTAAGATTTGTGTTGAGGGCCAGGGATTTAGCTCAGTGGTTCCACCATCTGCCTTGCAAGCACAAGGTCCCAAGTTCAATCCCCAGTACAAACAAACAAAAAAGATATGGGTTGAGACATCTGCTGTAGTTCTCTGTTGTTTGTTTTCTTTTCTTTTTTGAGACAGGATCTCACTATGCAGTTCAGACTAGAATTGAATTCACTATGTAAGGCCCAGCCAGACTTGCTTTAAATTCACTGTAATCCCCCTGTCTCAGCTTCTTGAGTGCTGGGATTTCAGGTATGTGCCACCACACCCAGCTGTCTGCTGGAATTCTGATGAGTTTACCTCTGTAGATGATTTGCTGACTTTCTCCAACTGATTTTAAGATTTTTGTCCCTGTGTTGCACTTGTGGTGTTTTGAGTAAGATGTGACCTGAAGAGGTTTCCTTTTGGCTGTGGCTATTTAGTGTTCTATGTGGCTCAGATAACTCTATGTTTAATTTTTTTCCTATATTTGGAAAATGTTCTGCTAGTATTGGTGTAAACAGGGTTTTTAAAATGTCCTTGTGCTGTCTTCTGATTTTTACCTTATTCCAATTATCCTACAATAGTCTTCTTGCATCATCTAACAGCAGCAGTTTGAATCCATTTTTCATGTTCCTTATCTTGTTATTGTTAAGGTGTCTGTGTGTAATTGCTTTTTGTGAACATCCCTGTCTTCTGATATTCTGTTCTCACAGTGATTACTTTTGTTGCTCATGATTTGGGATGATTTTTAATCTCCTGATTTATATTTTGAACCTTTTCTTGAATTCTAGTTCTTTTCTAAACTGATTATTCATGACTTGTATTGCTTTAATTCAGTTAGCTTTTTACAAATGGCTTCTGCACTCTTTGATTGTTTTGTTAGTTACTTTAATTATCTGATTGGTTATATTTTCTGTGGGTGCACAGAGCCCTTCATTGATGTATTTTTAATCTCCTCTTATATTCTGTCAAATATTTTAGCTGTGTGGCTTTTTCTTTCCTCCTGCTCACTGCCCCATGGATAAGCTTCATGGAAGTTGAGAGTATGGGGAAGCATTTTGTTGCCTTATCTTGTCATGTTTCTATTACTTTTGTTTGTTTTATTCTTAGGTATGCCATCCCTTATACTGCAAAGACTTTGCTGGTAGTATGGAGATTTATGTAATGTCTTCTTCAGTGATATACTCAGGATGTGGAGTAGAGTCCTTTGACTCACTTCCACGATCTAAACATCTTTGTTAATATTGTGTGTGTGTGCGTGTGTGTGTGTGTGTGTGTGTGTGTGTGATGCAGTGTAATTGGTCCACTACTCAGTTTTCTGTGAATGGACCACAGTATTGTTAATATCAGAAAATTGGCTTAATCAGGGTATTGGCTTATAGAGCAAACTATTAAAAGTAACAACTATGCAACCCTGGCATTATCATGTAAATCAACAACAGTAATATCATCCAAGAAACCTGGGTATTGACATACCATAAGAATAAATAATATACTACCCTTAACCTTAGAAAAGAAATCTGCAATTATAGTATAAACCCTAAAACAAATCAAATATTGAGATACAGATAATACTTACTAAAGGAGAAAACTATACTTACCCTAGTGATTGAATAGATTGAATAGAATTCACCAGTAGTAACATAGTTAACTATTTACAGATTACTAATTCTTAATGATTATAATATAGGGGGATGACAGAGCCCACAATATTGATTATACCCAAAATATGCTGCAAGCAGTGCAGGCTGCAAAGAGTTAAATCCCTGGCCCTGGCTTACTTTAAGAAGCAAGTCTGACTGAAGCTACATGACTCACAGAACTATCTCATAAGCAATGTAGTAGCGTGCAGGTTAACATGACCTTCCTGCTACCGGCCACAGCTGAGACCAGAGTAATGGCCTGTGAAGCTGTGAGGCTAATATGAGATAGCATCTGTAGCTGAGGTTGGAGTAATAGCACTCACATTTCATTCCCACAATTAGTACCTACATAGCTTGAAGGACAATGCTGCAATTACAACCATGTATTTTGTCTATTCTGTTCCTAATTTGAAAATGCTTTGAGTTCTCTTTAAACCCTTGCCTGCATTAGTTTCCTGCTAATTTCACATACTGCACATCTGTATACATATTGTACCTTTACCCTGATTGATGAATAATGAAATTTGGTGGAAGTGATAGGCCAATGCCTTTTGCCAAAGGAGCATTGGCCATCCCAGTTCACACTTTCTCTTTAACTCTGTCTTAAGTTTTTCTTCAACCCTGTATCGTGCACAGGGCAGGTGAGGACTAGAGGCTTACTGCAGGAGTCTCTGGCAGGGGGAGTAGATGTAACTCCCAAGCCTAATAGATAACTGAAACACAAGTTCATGTTCTCTAAAATTGAAGAATGAATTCTAAGAACAATGGAGGTTAGGAGTAGGAAAATCTATTAAGAGGAAGATGGCTTCTGTCTAAGAGAGACAGAAGAGGGACTGGAAAGTAGGTTGCCCACCCATCCCACTTTTCAAAGCCATGAGTTGAGGTGGTTACAATGTGGGACAAAACTGTAAGACCTAATGGAAATTTACAAGATGGGAATAAGGTGGGACAAAACCATGACCAATCAATAAAATTACAAGTACAGGCACCCAGATAATATTGATTAAATGGGGATCAGATGGGAAAACAAGTCAGCTGCAAGGAATTTTCCTTTTAGAATATCAATCATCATAATCCATCTCTAGGGGAAGTAGTACACTTCTTTTCCTTTTTATAATGCTAACCAGAGAAATGCGCCTCAATTGTTCTCCATGTTGACTCCTGGCTGTGTTGGCTCCTTGAGGGCTTGTTCCTTGAGGGTGGCTCTGTCTAGCTGCCTATAAGATAATCAAATTAACTTAACTATCTACAATAATTATACTATTTAATATATAGGGGGTTGGGAATGGGAGAATGTAAAAGTAAATATTTGAAAAATTAAACAATAGGAAATTAGGGGAGAAAATTGAGACAGTGACAGTACTATGGAGTAGAAGAATATTTTTATCATTAAAGGTAACAAGAAATAAATCAGTAAGAAATAGATGATAAAAGAAAAAAGGGAGAATAAAGAGATATTTTGGGGAATAAAAATAGCAAAATTTAAAAGGAAAAAATAAATAAAAATAGAAAAAAGCAGTAATAAAGAGGAAAGAAAGGAAAATGAATCCCACAATAGAGAAAAATATATATTTTCTCCTTATTTTTGGAAGAGTGGTTTTCTTCTAGGTCCATCATTTTGTATTTCATTAAGTCTGTTTTCTCTACCTAGCCTTAGGTCTGTGGATTTGTAAGGGTTGCCCCCATTCCAGAATCCCATTCGTTTATCCCAGGCTATGGCGATGTACACATCAAGAAGTGTCCTTTCTCATGTTGGTGAATAGGGAAAGCATTCAGTCCTCAGATCTGTGCTGGATGTAGGCAGCAGGACAGAGGTTCAAGTACTTAATGCCAGAAGGCACTTTCACATGCAGCTGTTTCTGAATGCAACTCAAGGCAGATCTATCTTCTCACCATAGTGGATGGGGCCTATGTGCTTCCAGGCTCGAGTTTAAACTTCTCAGGAGATCTCTTTATAGCACACTCCCTATCCATGGCTGTCACCCATGGCTATCTCTCACCCAGTCACTGTGGGAGGGTAATGCTAGTTGCCATGAAGTTCAGTCATTTTTCAGTTCTTCTGAGTCCCCGATTTAAAAAACCAACCCCTTCCTTCTCAAAAAGGTACCTGATCAAATACTCTCCAGTGATATGGGAGGTGTGTCCACTTGAATCCCTACCATGTGGAAGGAGTCTCTTTGGAGCAAAGCCCCACACTGTTTTTGAAGTTTACAAAGGCCATGGGCTCCACTGCCTCTTCTCCCTGGATCTCCCAGCCATGGGTACTTACTTTGCTTCTTGAGAATGCAGTTTTGCTCCTGTTGAGTTGCAAGAGATAGGGAGAGAACAGGAATTGTTTCCTCTTTTCTCTGTATTGAGGACTGTTTTTCCAAACTTTCTGTAGCTCCTAATATTTCCTGTCAGTTCTTTCTGATTCCTTGCAATCCTCTACTCTTGTTTTCTTCTACACATTTTTATTTTCCAGTGTCTGGACTATGGTTTTGAGAGTCTGAATTTTGTTACTGATTACCACTGACATTTTCTTTGTCATCCCAATACATTATCTTGTAACCAAGTTCTCATGTCACCAAAAATGGAACTGTCTGCTAAAGATAACCATAAGTGAATTCACTTTGAGGACTACAAAAATAAGTTTAGTAGTCATCAGCAATTAAAATGGCAAGGTTCAAAACACCTAGATAGTTTCAAAGTCCCTTTTGGCTTAATCATTCCAGAGTTGTGAAATTTATTGCTCATGGAAATGTAGAAAGAAGCACACTCTACAGTGTTTACTTAGACACAGGTTAATGTATAAGGCAAAGTTATGCATATGCTCTCAAATGGCCTTTTAAAAAAGATGTTTAAAAAACAGAAACACTTCAATTGCATACATTTCATTTCTGTAATAAGCCATAAGAGATACTGAGTAGAAAAACCACAAAGAAGCTGCCAGTTTCTTATTAATCGCTCATGCTTACGAAAGCAGTCCCCTGTAATCCCAGCACTTGGGAGGATGAGGCAGGAGGATCGCTGAGTTCGAGACAACCCGGCTTCCCCG
>NW_022900951.1:58110911-58114547 GCF_012274545.1 Fukomys damarensis | reverse complement strand
AAAAAAAAAAAAAAAAAAAAGACAGCATTCCCAAGAGCTTTCTAGAATAAACTCATCCTGAAATCGCTGCTGTAACAACAGACAACTATAGGAATGGAGAACAGGAAGATCTAGGCTCCTACCTGCTACTCACTAAAAGCATGACCTGTGTTCCTGTGGCTCCCCACATCAGGGACTTACAAACTATTCCTGCCATAAGCCATAATTTTTTCAAGCAATGTTTTGCAAAACACTGCCCTTTAGGATCCCTTCTGTTAATATTGATGTTGTGGGAAATATGAAATATTATATCTCCCAATCTGTTAACTGTATGATATACCAAGTTCTTGTTCTCTAGAAATCAAAGAATGACTCCTAGGAATGATGGAGGTTAAACATAGGAAGATATTTATTGATAGAAAAGCTCCTGAGGGGCAGGAGGGGTCCTGATTGAGTAGCCAAGGCCCCACTTTACAGAGGAGTTTTATAGGGTGAAACCCACATGAGAAGAATGTGGGCCACAGCTATGAACATCCAATAATGTTACAAGTACAGTCACTTAGGTAATGGTGGTCCAATTGGGAAGCAAGTCATGCAGCAAGAACGGATGGAAAAAACAAGGATTCTCCTAGGAGGCGGTGGGTCCAGAGGTCTCTGGTCACCCCCAGGGTGGTTGAGGACTATCTATACTTTACTAAGCCCAATTCTTTGAAGAAGTATGTAGGTCTGGTCATCTTTTCTCCATGGTTTTCGGTCATTGTACAGATGTGTTTCACCTTTGTCCTGGCCCTCTTGAGGATTTAGCCCTATCTTACTGCCTTTAAATGGATACATTTTGAGGATATACACCTAAGTGAAGTAAATAAGTCACACATGTGTAAATACTGAAGTTTCTCTGGTGTGAAAAACTATAATAGTGCACAAGATCCTAATGAGATAATTAACAATGTGAAATAGGAAGAAAAGGGCTAAAGGTGTAGGGAAAGTGGGATGGGTAGGGGAAAGAGAATAAGGGAAAAGAAAAAAATAGAAGAAAATGAAAAAATGGAAATAAAGTGTTTGTAAATCGGGAAGGGAGGAGGGGATGAAGGGAGGGCACAGACAAGGGAAAAAAAATGAGAACCAAGACCTGTCATGTAAAGGTACAAGATCCCAGTAATGAATGTAACTGTACTGTATATCTAGAATGTACCAATAAACTCAGTAAAAATAAAAAAATTTCTACCTAGCTCATCTATCTATAATACAGATATAGGAGAAATATAACTCCCAACCTCCTAGACGTCTGATGTGCCATTTCATGTCTCCTGAAACCAAGGAAATAATTCCAAAGGAAAATGGAGGTTAAGAGTAGATACTTAGAGATAGCTCCTAAGAGACAGGAGAGGTCTCAGAAGTGGGTTGTCACAGAGGATCTTTGTGGAGGGGTAGTTTATACAGCAAAGTCACAATGTGGGTTAAATTACTGTAGAAATGGGTTTATAGGCATAACAAAGAATAAAATAGAATCTCATTAAGCTTTATTAAAAATTAATAGGAAATTTTACTAAAGGCAGATTTTTGCCTCAGCATGTAGACTTCAGCGATGAAAAAGACAAAAGGTAAAGAGAAAGAGAGAAACCAGACCCAGGACCTTGCACTGTCGAGTCAGGCAGAAGCACCACTGAGCTAAATCCCTGGTCCTGACCATTGTATCTTTATTTTGAGCCTTTTTTTTTTCAGATGCACCTCTAGCCACAATTCTGATATCTTCATTTTTCTGCTGACTACTTTGAGAGCCTAGTCACTCTCTGATTGTATATTAATTTCAGCCTAACTTAGTTGCCTTTACACTGACTGTTGCTACATAATGCTTTTGAGAAGCTAAATGATTTAAATAAACAAAGACATAAATAAAAGAATACTAAGCCAGTGCTGTATTAATATGTGTACTACATTTTCTCAGTGTTCCATCAGCTCTGATTTCCTAGAACCTTTAAAGTCTCGATTGAGGTAAGACAGAGGAAATAAAATGTGGTAGAAAGGAGACAAGGAAATAATAGTTTTTAAATTGTATTTTTAATAAAAATTGTGGATTCAGAACACTAACCCAGATTTCCTAAAATCCTTAAACACACAAGTAGCTTTAGCTATTCCCTTTTACTTGCAAATGGAACTTGACCATTCCCTTTTATATGCAAAAGATCATTTTCACCTGTGAACTCTTTTCACTTGTAAAATGGGTCTTGCCCCACAGATGTATTACAGCTCTGTCCCCTGTGATGGCACCTATGACTGGCTTATCACCCATCACTGTGAAAGAGCTGTTACCCTTGTCAGTAATTTGAATTCTCCCTTTCCATAGATTCACAATTTCCACAGATTTCCACCCACAAATCCTTGATAATTATGTTAATCTTGAGGCTATTAAGAGTGTCTCTCTTTCTTTTGTGGGCCAGCACTACATTTCTTTGAGTGTGCACTTTTACAATTTCTTTTCAGCACTGGGGATCAAACTCAGGGCCTTGCACTTTTGAGGCAGGTGTAGTTCCACTGAGCTAAATCTCCAGCCCTACAATTCATCCCAATAAACCACTTTATGCTTCTTACTGATGCATCCATCAATTTTTTTATTTTGTGAAGTCAGAAGACCTGAAAACTTTCCTGTTTGTGTATGCTCTTCAGCCTTTCTTTTTCCTTTTCTTTCTTTCTTTCTTTTTTTTTTTGGTTTTTGAGACAGGGTCTCACTAGGTAGTTGAGACTGACCTGGAACTCACTATGTAGCCCAGGCTGGTCTCGAACTCTTAGCTATCCTCATGCCTCAGCCTCCTGAGTGCTGGGATTACAGGGGTGCGCCACCACCCCCTGCTCTTCAGCCTTCATACTCTTTATTAAAATTAAAAAGTACTTTTTTTTTGAAAATGTACTTTTGAAAGTCAAGCACCTAAAATATAATTCTGATTTGATAACAGACAAAATACATGTTAGCAGCTCTGAAGATGCCATTATTTTATTTTTTAAATATTTGTTTAAGTCATGCTGACTAAAAGATATTTGGGCATATGCTTAGTTAGTACCCTTATGTTTTAATTAATTGTTTACTGAGGTAGCATATAAGAAATAAATCTAAGTAGAAAGGAGATAAGGAAATAGAAATTTTAAAGAATTTTACTTTAAAGAAAAACTGCAGGGCCGCGGATTTAGCTCAGTGGTTACTGTGCCTACCTTGAAAGCACAAGGTCCTGAGTTTGATCCCCAGTACAAAAAAAAAAGAAATAAATAAAAAAAAAGAAAGAAAAGAAAAAGAAAAACTGCAGCCTTAGAATACAAGTATGTTGTAGGAGTATTTACTTTATTTCCTTCTCCTAAAACAGCAAATCTGGAATACTCCCTTCTGGCTGCAAATGGTTCTGCCCATTCCCTTTTACTTGTAAATGGGGTCATCTTTCACCCATGAATTGGCCTTCCTTTTGGGATTTCCCATAGAAATAGACCATTGTCTCATCCTCTGCCACCCACTAAGACTAAGAGTGTAGATCATTGAACTCCACAGATTTCCACCTCCCAAAACAGTTAAAAGTTTCCCAGTTCCCAAATGTATTTTCCCACATTTCTTTTAGCACCACATTCCACTCTTGAGTGTGTCCTATATCTACCACTAAGTCTCTCTCTCTCTCT
>NW_022900951.1:58097310-58110149 GCF_012274545.1 Fukomys damarensis | reverse complement strand
TCTTTTTTTTTTTTTTTTGGTACCGGGGATCGAACTCGGGTACTTGTGCTTGCCAGGCAGGCCACCGAACCACTGAGCTAAATCCCAGGCCATCTCATGTCTCTTTTACTAATGCATCTGAAAAATTTTGTTTCCACAGTGGGAGTCAGTGAACCTGCATACTTATTTTTGAGTAATGGATTAGGTTCCTTATTTTAGCCTTGGAGATCCTCACACCCATCCCTGTGACAGTACCACCTAAACAATATACAGGTCTGGGGATTCAGCTCAGTGGTTCTACTGCCTGCCTTGCAAACTCAAGGACCTGAGTTCGATCCCTGGTACCCCCCCAAAAAATATACAAACACATGTACACAGACATAACATGTAATATGCACATGCACACCAATGGACATAAAAGACATTTTTCCTTTGCCAGCTTTTAAAATGTTATATAATTGCCATAATTCCTGGTGCTAGACATGTGAGAAACACACATCTCAAATGAGATTGCTTTCAGATTAATCTGTTTGCATTTCCTGAAGTTTAAAAAAATCTATTTTATAGGTTTTAGTCAATTTAAAAAGCTCTTACCCCAAGTTTAAAAACATTTCCCATTTTGCTGAAATGTAAACATTAGCTAGTTAGAAGTTTACAATCTTATCCAAGCTCTATTGCTGAAGGTCTTAGTATTGTCACGGAAGGAATTGGTAAGTGACACACACAGAGAGATGCAGAATGGAAGTAAATTAATACAAGGTTTATTTTGCCAGCAAAAGGTTGATCACACTAAGAACAGTGCTAGTGATCGACCTTGTACTGGGTTGCAGCTTCTTCTTTTATAGGTTTTACACCTATAATCTCATTCCTGTGGTTATATTTCATTTCCTCAGTTCACATTACCCATGTACAAATTACCGTTAACTTTAACCCAGATGTAACAATTCCTTGTAGTTAGGGAGCTTACCTTAAGATTAATCTAGCTATCTATTCTAGCTCACAGGAAGATGGTGTTCAAGGTCAGGGATGCAGCCAGATACCCCATTTCATGGTCAATGCCTCTGCTGCCTGTTAATTTTGAACTAAACAAAGCAGATTGCTGTTAAAGACAGCAGAAGTCATTTTACATTTTCCTAACATTTTGTAGGTTTTTAGATAATTTACAAAAGTTTTCTGTAACAGTATGGAAAGAAGAAATCAGTTTAGGAACAATACTCCCCACTGAGAAAAATAAAAAGGCAAGCCATCTATAGTCAAATTTCCTCATTTTTCTAGTTGAGGAATGAATGGCAGAGGACAAAAATCAATTTTCAGCAAACAGATATTATGACAAATATTTTGAAAAAGCTAGTTTAGAATGAACCAAAGACTGCTAGACTGCTAGTCAAAATGAAGAGAAATTTAAATCCCCAAAAGAAACTCACCAATATTATCCAAATAGTTGCATGGTTAGGGGGACAGAATGTTATTGCTTGTTCTATCACTAACCCATGAAATTTTAAGGGAAGCACCTATGGATATTATCCTCTCGATAATATTTATAAGAACAGTTGCATGAAATCAGAGTGCACTTTGAGTTGCACAATGTTGTATCACAATAAAATGATCTTTTTCTAAGTCACTTGTAGCTAAAATTTCCTAAGGGACTTATGAAGTAGTAAAACACTTTTATTTCTGAGCAAAGCACAACTGATCTCTAAACACACCCCAATGTCTCTAGCTTCTTAAAAAGTCTTAACCCAAACCTGCCTGTAAAACAAACAGTTAAACAATTTTGAACTGCAGATTGGCTCACAAGAAATCCTAAGAATGTCTTAAAGCTCAAAATGGCTTACTTAAATCCCCAAACATGAGGAAAAGAAGGATAAGGCCTACTGTCTCTGTATGATGGATTTAAACCTCTAAGTGAATACTACCTATTATGGCTTATTTCTAAATGTCCTTCAAACCCTCATGCAGTCATAAGTAGGGCTTTTTCAGAGATACAGGATCTAAAGTATGTGATGCTGGGATCAAGGCTGTGTAATCACTGAATTAGTCCACTGATTGGTTTGGCATAGTTCTGGGTAGGATTAAGGGTCCCCTAACCCATGTGTGAGTGTTATCTACCACAAGGGTAAGGATGTAATATAAGGGACAGAAAAATAGTTGCTTGTTGCTTGCTTGCTGCATGCTGCCTTTTGCCTGCCCTGCTTTCCTGTGGTCTGAAACCCCTACAAACTTTCCTCCTTTAACTTTTGGGTGTTGGATGTTTTCTCTCAGCCATGAGAAAAGTATCTAAGACAAAATTTGGTACCAGCAATGTGGGGTCATTTCTGTGACTATATCTGACCATGTGGTTCAGGAGCCTTTGGAACTGGCTTTTGGAAAAGTTTGGAGATGCCAGCTGAAGAATCAGCCCTCAAATACCTTACACTGTACTTGATGGGAGATTCTGGTCAGAGCTTGGAAGAATGGAATGTTGATACAAATGCTGCTGGTAAAGACAAACTCAGAAAGTTTCTGCTTGGAAGAAGAACTGCTTTGGCTGTTGGACTCCAGGTGATGTGTGTTATACCTTGGCAGAAAGTTGGTCTGGATTTTTCTCAGGTCCTGGGGGTGAGATTAAGGGCAGCAGCCTAATTAATTTGCAGGAAGAAATTTCAAAGCAGCCTAATGTTAAGGCTGTGATGTGGCTACTGTCAGGGCTTTTAGCCAGATCTATGTTGAGTATCAAGAGCAGAGAGCTCAAGGGCCTGGGATTTAGCTCAGTGGTTCAGTGGCCTGCCTTGCAAACACAAGGACCCGAGTTCAATCCCTGGTACCCCCCCAAAACAAAAGCAAAAACAAACAAACAAAAAAGAGCAGAATGATTCAAAAAGTGTTGAGTTTGGCCAGAAAGGAAGCTCCAGCAAAGTTGCAGCCTGTAAAGATAGAACAGAGGATAAATTGGTCACTGAAAAGGCTATAAAAAAAGGTGCACTGGAGAACCCAGAAGGTTGGAGATGCCAGGAAAGCTGCAAGCAGTGAGCAAAGCTGGCCAAAGAGAGAAACCATGGGCACTTCAACAACCAGAAGTGCCACATAGTCACTCAAGCCCTTTGGAGTTCATACCTTGCTGCTAATTGCCAGTGATGCTGGATGTGTTACTACAAAATTTAATTTTGCCCAATTGGATTTGGTCTCACTTTGTTACCATCCATTCTTACCCCCTTTTTGTACCTTTTGAAATGGTATTGTCTATCTTTTGCCACTGTATGTTGGAAGTGTTTAACTTTCTTTTTATTAGTAAAGGGTAAGAGTTTGTCTTAGGCTGGGCATGGTGGTGCATGCCTGTAATCCCAGCACTCAGGAGGCTGAGGTAGGAGAATCACTGTGAGCTCGAGACCAGCGTGGGCTATATAGTGAGTTCCAGATCAGTGTCAACTACCTAGTGAGACCCTGTCTCAAAAAACAAAAAACAAAAAACAAACAAGAAACAACAACAATAAAAAAGAATTTGGCTTAAATCTCAGAGGAAACTTTGGATTTGGATTTTTCAGCAATGCTGAAAACTTTGGCAACCAGCCCAGGTGTGAGTATTAAAGGACAGAAAGATGGTTGCTTCATTGCTGCTTGTTGCCTCTGCCTGCCCTGCTTTGCCATGGACTGAAACCTCTATGAGCCATGAGCCAAATAAACCTTCCCTCCTCTAATTTTGGATCTTGTGTATTTTATCTCAGCACTGAGAAAAGTAACTAAGATACTGCCTTATAATGCATTGTCCTTCCCTTAACATGGAAAGCTCCCTGGTCAAACTGGGTGCTCCTCCAAATCAGAAAGGGGGAGACCATACCTGCTTTATAACCAGGAGACATATTTTCAATAGTCCCCTCATCACAGATCCCTGGCTGCAACCTGTCCAGTTGTATGCCAAATCTAAATAGTACTGAAATCTTCTGTTACCATGTGGTAGATCCAGCAATTCAATCCCAGGATCTTGTGTTGAGAGCCATTCTAAATAAACTTTAGGGAAGATAATTTCATAATAAGTGACTATAGCTGTCTAAGTTCCAGTGTCACCTTGCCCATGAGCTGGTTATTACATGTGGAAATATAACTTCATTTTGCCTCTGATCACAAGTTGAGGTCTGAATGGCTCCATAATACTTTGATGCTCAAGGGCAAAAGTACAAGGGCTGAAGACATCATGGTTCCCCAAAAACTTAGAACTGAGTAGTATTTACAAAAAGGGAAAGGTTTCACCTGGAGGAAGGACAACTTCCTTATTAGCCCGCTCTCTCTCCCTACCTACAGTTGCAAGAATGCTCTCCTTATCAACCTCATCAACACAAGATCCTAATCAACATAGACTACTGCTGTCACCTTATTATTGTGTGTACCCAATAAATAATGAGTAGCTCAGAGTGTCTTTGTCTTTGCCCACTTTGAGGCACAGACCTCCCAGCCCCCTATATACTCTGAAATTCCACAAGTCTCTGTTGTCTTTTATTTCTTTAGTCTTCACCATCCCCTTTCTAGGCAGCTGGAGGATACTTGTGTATAGCAAGCAATGAATTGCAAGTATACATCCAATGGTGAAAGAAAAGCAGCTATATTCATTGGAGATCACAGGGAGAAGAGTTCAGGAAAGGCATGAAGAAAATTAGTGGTTTCAAGGCAACAGGAAAGTAAAAAAAAAAATCACTGCACCCAGATAAATCAAGGTTAAGATTTTCTAAAGGAAGTTCATCCCAACCTGAATGCGTTTTACTGGATCTCTGGGGATGATTGATGGAGTGCTGAGTGCAAAGGGTGCTTCTAGTGCACAGGACATCAGGAGAGTTCATTCTCTTTAAATCATAAGCATAACATTTGGTCCAAAATTATGAACCTTTAATGAAGTCGAGTGGGGAAAATGTTACTGAAAATCAGGCAAGGAGATCTAACATGCATGTGCTCTGGCCTGGGGCTTCAGAAATTTCTTCAGTCTTTGTTATTTTATTTTCTGCTTCTCTCAGAACAATGGAAGAAGCATTGGTCCTGGGGTGCTGTCTAAACTTAAGTGGGTGAAAGGGAATGGACTCCCAGCCCCCATTATACTACTACTACTATTGCTCATCCTAGAATACAGGTTGTTATAAGAAGAGAAAGTGTGTTAGCTATTTTTCACTCATTTCTGGGACAAAATATCAGACACGCAAAGTTAAAGGGGAAGGGATTTATTTGGCTTACAGTTCATAGAGGGTTCAGTCCATAATTGGCAAAGTCCAAGGCAAGCATATCAAACACGCATGGCAGAGCAGAAACAACATGGCACACACAAGGCAGCAAAGGTAAAAAGCAAGTAGGGGTGTCTCCCTATCCCATTTATCTTATTCAGAATACTTAGGGCAGGTAGCACTCACACCCTTAATCCTAGTGCCCTTGAGTCTAGCATTGCATCATGAATCAATTCCAGCTTCATCCACTCTAGATCAATCCTATGAACATGAGGCTTTGGGGGACATCTAGACCCAAAACAACAGAAAGACAAAAGAAACCAAGGCAAACCAAACCAAATAAGTACTCCAAATCAACCAAACAAATGCATGAAAAAACATTTGCTACTTCTGAATTTCTTCTCACACCAGTCAGTGCCTCAATATGACCTGCACTAAATTTTAATGGTCAGAAATGATAAAGGTACTTATATTCCTCACCAAATCATACTGAGGCAGGAAGATAGGGTGTAGCTAAAACTAGTTGGGAAAGGAGGTGTTACAAGATCCTGGAAAAAATTCTCAGAACTCTACACATGGACTTCTGCAGAGAACTTCAGCAGGTTTTGGATGATCTGAATGTGATGTCAGCATGGGAAATATAAAAAAGGGTCAATCACCATTAACTGCTTGCTACTATTGTGTCTCTTCACGATAGGCCTCCCTGTATAGCAGCAAATTGTCAGTCAGAACATACAGACAAGTGGTGCACAAGAATGGAAGACTCACCCAGAAGTTTGGAGGCCAAGTTTACAGTTTTATACTTTTTTTTTTTTACAGTTTTATTCTTAATGCCACTGGGTCATTCTGGGACTTCCCCACAAAAAGAATGACTCACCTTTGGGTTGGAATAGGGCAGGTTATTCTCTCTGGTGGGGGTGGGGTGAGCATGCAGGAGTTAAGCACTTTGCATTGGTTACACAGAGCACAAGTCATTTGGAGCCAGCAAATTCACCGGTTATCAGATTTTATAGACAGCAAGCTCAGTTCACAGAGCCACATCCCATTTACATTTGGTGGTGAGTTAGAAGTAATAAAACTGAGAACAAAGAAAATTCCTGAGATGCTTGAGAGGAAATGTCTGGAACCCTGGACATGTTGAGGGAATGGGGGAAAACTTTTCCACCACTAAGTTTGGCTTTAACTGAAGAGAAACATGTTTCCTATTCATCTACACTATAGTATATGTATTTTTATACTGAGCAAAAAATTGCTATGCAGAACATGTTTTTCCCTCACCCTTCTGTTTCTTTTCTACCTTTAGTAAATGTAAAACTTTGCCAAAGTTTATGCCTATTTCGTTCAATTCTTTGTCCAGTACAGAAAGGACCTAAAAATCACTTCTAAAGGAAGACTTCAACATCCCCAAATCTGGTAACCTATTTGGTTTAGCAAGCCAGGGGAACAGGTAAGGCCTTTGGGTCCAAAGTTTTTTTTTTTTCTTTCTTTCCCCTGGGCTGGAGAGCTTAGTGCCAGGAAATGTTTCCTATATTCCACAGCATGTGAGGGGGAAGTGAATGCAAAGCATCTGGGTTTTATTTCCAGCCATAGGAAAGTGGAGGATCACCCCAAATTTATCTCATCTTTTCTTCTTTTTTTTCATTTGCTGTCACTTTACTGGTGTAAATTAAATAGCTGATCCTCACATTTCTGTTCTATGTGATATTTTGCTACTCTTGTATCAGGAGCAGAGAGGTCTTCTTGAGTTCAGGTCCCCTTTTCAATCGCAGAGTACAGCAATGCAAAGAATGGCTAGGCCAATTATCAGAGTACCCTAGTAAGTTTGCAGATGAATTTCAAACTTTGACCCATGCTTTTGACTTATCGTGGTAAGATGTCTAATTCATCTTGGCTGCTTTCTCTACTCCAGATGAAAGACAAAGAATCCTACAAAAGGCTAAGTACTATGCAAGTGAGCACTATGCTTTAATAAGTGAAGAAAACCACCGTGTAGAGGTTATTCTTCCTGAAACAGAGCCAAATTAGGACTATAATACTTGTGAAAGACTTGAAATGATGTCTGATTTAGCCACTCTTAAAATGGGGATGAAAAGGTATATTAAGAAATCTGTTAATTATGATAAGTTGATCAGGGTCATGCAGGGAAAAGAGGAAAATCCACCTGTCTTCTGTTGCCAATTAGTAGAAGTTCTCCCATAAATGTACTAACATAGATCCATCTTCCTAGGAGGGAGAGGCACTGGTGGATATCAGTTCATTTCTCAATCAGCTCTAGATATCTAGCATAAGTTATGAAACTTCAGATGGGACCATAGACACCTACGACCCAACAGCTGGCTAAGATTTTATCTGTCACAATTGGCAATGCTTTAAACTCACCCAAATCATCTAAGGGAAATTTCAAAGATAAATGAGGAAAGAGTTCCTGTTTCAATTGCAAGAAATTTTGGCACTGGGAGTGAAACTTAATCAAGCCACTGGCTGGGCCCTGCTTTGAGTGTGAGGTGGCCAATGTGCCAGACTCATGGCAGTGGAAGGTTGAATGTCTCCATTCCCAGAGAGGGGCCTAGGCCAGCCAAAATTATCATTTCCTGCTCTGATGATTGAGGAAACCCAAAGATAACCATAATGTCCCCAGCCATAGTTATATGTATTACTATGAGAAACTCTGGGTAATCTTAGATGTCATGGGTGAGCCAATTCAATTACTTATTAATACAGGTGAAGCTCATTCAGTTTTGACTTCCTTCCCTGGATCATTATTATCTAGATCAATAGTAATATTTAGGGTTGAGGGATCCCTAGTCAGAATTTCTTACTCCAGGTCTTATATGTCATTTTGAAGGCCAGATATTTACCCATGAGATTTTATTTGTTCCACAGTGTCCTACTTCTTTGTGAGGAAGGGGTTTACTAGCAAAATTTGGGGCAATTCTCAGATTCCAGCAAAGGCCAAAATTGATTTTACCTATTGGGAGTATATCAGGTCTCCCTGACCTAATTAGCCAACAGGTGGATCCTGCCACATGGTATAATGGAATACCTGGTAGGGTGAATTCATTTATACCAGTAGTTATAAGACCAAAAGACCTCTGCTGATTCTCTAACCAAAAGCAGTATCCAATCAAAGAAGAGGCATGTAAAGTCCTTCAGCCTCTCACAGAGTGGTTTCTCAAATACAGCCTTCCTTAGCATCGTCAGTCTACTTGCAATACTCTCATTCTCCCTGTAGCAAAGCCCTCAGAAGAATATAGGATGGTACAAGACCTCTGTCTCATTAATAAGGCTGTCATCCCAATTCACCCTGTGGTGGAAAATCCATATATGATTCTCACCCAAATTCCAGGGAACGCTAATTGGTTCTGTCTTAAATCTCAAGTGTGCATTCTTTTTTATTCTCCTGTACCCAGAATCACAGTTTCTGTCTTCCTCTGAATGGGAAAAATCCCATTTCAAGAGAAACGCAGCAGTATACTTGGACCATTCTCCAACAGAGGTTTAGAGACAGTCCTTATCTTTTTGCTCAGACACTAGAGAAAAACATAAGGGACCTAGAGTTTAAACAGGGAACCATCCTATAGTATGTAGATGGATATTCTAGTTTTCAGCCCACCTAAAGGGCTATCCAACCATAATACTATACAAACCCTCAAATTTTAATTAAGAAAGGATATAAAGTCTCAATGGAAAAGGACCAGATATCCCTCCAAAAAGGATCAATATTTGGGATATATTCTTTTTTTTCATTAAGTTTATTGGTACTTTTTAGGTATATAGTACAGTTATATTCATCATTGGAATCTTGTACCTTTACATGATGTATCTTGGTGTATACTTTTTCCCCATAGCCCTGCCCTCCCTTGACCCCCTCCACCCTTCCCTATTTACAAAGACTTTGTTTCCATTTTTTCCTTTGGGATATATTCTTATACCTGGGGGACAATAGCTGTCTAGGGACCGGATCCAGGCTATCTGTTATCTTGGGCCTCCTGTCATCAAATAACAAGTTAATTTCTTTATGGGAATACCTGGCTTCTGACAGATCTAGACACCTAATTTTGGACCAATGACAAAGCCATTAAACAAGGCTATCAAAGCCTCATCCATGCCCCTTGAATGGACAAAAGTTTCTGACAGTGGCTTTATAGAAATAGAACATTCCTTTACTCAGGCTCCAGCACTAAGAATACCTGACTTAATAAAAACCTTTCTTCCTCTGCATATCAGAAAAGAGAATGATTGTTTTGGGTGTCTTGACAAAAAGCACAGGAAAAGAGCTTTGCCCTGATATACTTTTTCAAGAAGTTAGATGGGGTGGCTTCTGGATGGCTACACTCCCATGCATCAGTAGCAGCTACAGCTGTGCTAACAGAGGAAGCTGAAAAATTCACTTTAGGACGGAGAGTAGATGTTCTGACTCTTCATCATGTCAGGACTATTCTGAAGACATAAGGTTACTTGTAGACAATGGGGAAATGACTTTACCAAGTGTCAGATCCTGGTCTTTGGCATCCCTGAGGTTATTGGAAAAACTTACACTACTCTTATTCCTTCCTCTCTGATGCCAATAGGCACAGAATTTAGCCACTCTTGTGAATAAGGCAGTCCATCTTCCCAAGTAGGTTACAGTTATGCATTGTAAGGGGCACCAAAGATACATGCCTAAAATTTCCTTGAAAAACCAACAGGCTAATAGGGAAGAAAAAGGGCAGCCTTACAATGCCTTAAAACTCTAGCATTGTTTCCAGTTCCTGAAGAACCATTAAAACTATCTGATACTTCCAAGGAGGATAAATGGGCTTTAGGACAGGGGGAATTAAGAAGAGACTCTGGTAGTATTTAGAAAAAAACTTGTCCTCAATGGACATGATGGAAGAGGCTGAAGGATCAACATGAGTTCAAGGCCAGCCTAGGCTACATAGTGATTTCAAGGCCAGCCTGAACTACACAGCAAGACCCTGTCTCAAAAAACAAAATCAAAACAACTATAAACCCTCCGTGATTCTTTTCATATGAGAAGAGGTGCAATCTTGGTTCTGGTCACTCAACTTTTCACACAAGTAAGACTAGCAATAACTACCCAACAGGTCTGCAAAGCTTGCCTACTCTATGTTCACAATAATCACAGGGAGCCCAAACTACCTCTTTTGTTAGAACTTGTACAGAAGAGAGGGACATTGCCTGAGAAAGACTGACCATTACACTTTACCCACATGTCACCATGTGGGCAATTTAAACACATATTAATGCTAATTGACACCTTTTCATGCTGAATTGAAGTGTTTCCTACCCATTTAGAAAAGCGTATGGAGGCAGTCAGCCCGCACCTTAAAGAAACAGTCCCCCTATTTGGATTACCCCAGTTCTTCTAGAATGGCAATGGGCCTTCTCCTATTTCTCAAATAATTCAGAGTGGCAAAGGTTGTAGGAATAAATTACTATCTCCATTCCACATGGAGATATCAGTCTTCTGGGGAGAGTTAGAGATCCAACAAGAGCCTAAAGCAAGCTCTGACAAAACTTCACCAAGAGATGTCTGAGTCTTGACTCTGAACACTGCCAGTAGCTCTCATGAGGGATGGAAACATGTCAAAAACTGGACCCAGTAAGAGCCCATTTGAGATGTTATAAAGAAGGCCATTTCTATCCTCTGATATGGTAGTGGACCCAGAGACCACGAGACTTTTACAATATCTTATTAATTTATGCCATGTACAATAGTCTATCCTAATGTATGGGAACAGAACTTGCCAGCTCCTTGCCCAGGTTGGGTATGCATACTTCAACATAGTATGGTGTCTCTAACCTTTTGGGGAAGACAACTAGAGGGGAAATAGCTGGATCAAATGGAGTTTCTACTCTTAGTGTTTTTGAGGATTTTCCATACTGATATCCATAGTGGTTATATCAGTTTAGAGTCCAACCAAATACAGAGAAGGGTTCCTTTCTCCCCATCACCTTGCCGGTGTTTGTCATTGTTTGAACTCTTGATGGTAGTCATCTTTTTTGATTGGGATGGAATCTCAGTGTTGTTTTAATTTGCATTTCTCAAATGGCCAGCAATGTTGAACATTTTCCATTTATTTATTTGTCATTTATATTTCTTTATCTGAGAAGTTACTATTCATTTCAAATGAATAGTAACTATTATCCTGCTGGGTATCTTCCCAAAAGAATTAAAAGTATCATACAACAGCAATATATGCTCACTCATGTTTATAATGGCAGTTTGTAATAGCTAAAGCTTGGAAACAGCCTAATTACCCATCAACTGGAGCCTGGATACAGAAGATGTGTGTGTGTGTGTGTGTATGTTTTAATAAAATGAAGTACTACTCAGCCATAAAGAAAGAGAAACTAGATACTTTTATAGCTAAGTGAATACACATTGAGGCCATACTCTTACGTGAAATAAACAGGACATGTGTAAATACTGAGTAGTTTCTCTGGTATTAGAAGCTAAAAGTGTAAATAAGGATCAAAATGAATAACGGGTAATGTAAAATAGGAATATAAGATTCCAAGAGGAAAGGGAAAGTGTGAGGGGTAGGGGAAAGGAAAGAAAGGAAAGGAAAAAATATGAAAAAAATGGAAGCAAAGTTTCTGTAAATAGGGAGGGGTGGAGTGGTTGAAGGGAGGGCAGGGTAATGGGGAAAAATAAGAACCAAGATACATCATGTAAAGGTATAATTTTTTTTCCAGGTATAAGTTTTTTTAAAGGTATGTAAAGGTATAAGTTTTTACATCATGTAAAGATATAAGTTCCCAATGATGACTAACTGTGTTGTATCCCTAAAATGTACCAATAAACTTAATGAAAAAATTGGGGTGGTGTCTAGTTTTTTTTCAGTTATTTGTATAGTCTAGATATTAGCTCTTTTTCTGGAGAGTATTTGGCAATATTTTGCTCATTATGGAGACTGTCTTTTAACTATGGTAGTGGTTTCCTTTGCTGTGCAGAAGCTTTTTAAGTTGATGTGATCCCACTGCTGATTCTTGATATTATTTCTTGTGCAACCAGGGTTTTGTTCAGAAAGTCTTCAAGAGTTTTACCTATGCCTTCAAAATTTTACTTATTTTGTCTCCCAGAAGATTAAGTGTTTCTGTTCTATGTTTATATCTTTGACCCATTTTGATTTTACTTTAGTGCATGGTGAGAGATTTGGATAACCAGTTTTCCCAGTACCATTTGTAAAAGAGGCTATCTTTCCTCCAGCAAAGGGATTTGTTCACTTTTTCAAAGATAACATAGTTGAGTGTGTCTGGATTTGTTTCTGTATCTTCTATTCTTCCCATTGATCCATGAGACTTTATTTTTCTTTTGCTGTTAGCTTCGTAGTATAATTTGAAGTCTAGAAATGTGATGCTTCTTGCCTTGCCCTTGTTGCCTAGAATTGCTTTTGGTCTTCTAGGTCACTTTTGGTTCAGTATAAATTTTAGGATTGATTTCTCTAGTTCTATAAGGAATGTAATTGGTAACTTTATTTGAATTGCATTAAATTTATGTGACTGAGGGATTTATGTTGAGAAGTAGAAACTGGTGTCTGGGATGTAGCTCAGAGTCACAGCATCTGCTTGGCAAGCATAAAGTCTTGAGTTTGATCCCTGGTAGAGAGAGAGAGAGAGGGAGAGAGAGAGAGAGAGAGAGAGAGAGAGAGAGAGAGAGAGAGAGAGAGAGAG
>NW_022900951.1:58074993-58096632 GCF_012274545.1 Fukomys damarensis | reverse complement strand
GAGAGAGAGAGAGAGAGAGAGAGAGAGAGAGAGAGGTAGAAACTGGTGTACAGCCTAAGTGATCAGCAGCTGGTGAATGACACTGACATTCTAGGCAGAGGCATCCTCTTGAACTCTGGTAGCCCAGGGACTTCACCCTTCCCTTTTTACTCTTTTTTTCCCCCCTGAGCCCACTTTGCTGCCTTGAGAGAAATAAGGGAAGAGACATTCAGCCACAGTGGACTACCAGCAGTTTGTCAACAGACTGAGGGAATTTATGTTGAGAAATAGAGATCACATCCAGCCAAACTCTGCTCCCAAGTCCAGCAGGGACCACTAAAACTGCCCCTAACTACAAAGAACTGGAGACATTTCCTCTGCTCTGCAGCTAGAGATGTGGGTGGGCAAGTGGCCTTGGCCAGTGACAGGAAGAGGACATACCCCTCCTGCACTGGGACAGCAGACACAAGCAAAGGTAGCTACAGTGGCTGAGATAGTTGTGTATACAGGATCACAGAGGGGAAACTTGGGCAAGAGACACTGGGAAGGCTGCTGACTGAGGAAAGGTCCCTGTTCTCAACCCCAGAAGTCAGAAAACAGCCCTATGTCCAGCATTGATCCTACTACACACTTGTCTGGGTTGCACAGTGCAATTATAGATTCTGCCTCAGAGAGTAACACAGAATTGTGGACACCAGAGGAATTTTAGTGTATTTATCTCCTTTATTTTTCGTTGTGTTCTTGATTTCATTTCCCTGTTTTGATCTGGTTGTGTTGTGATTTTTGACTTTCAATGTTCCTGTGGTTTTTGTTTAGGTTTTATATACCTATGTGTATCTTGTTCTGTTCATCTTCTTTCTCCCTTTTCCTTAAGTATATCTCTTGCTTTTATGAGACCTCATGTGAATGAACAGTGTCTTTTGCCTTTCTCATTCACCTCAATATTTTTCGCTTTCTCCTTCATGCTTTTTCTCCTGTCCTCTCCTCCAATATCCCAAAGCTTGGATATTGACCCTTTGCCCTCCAGCCTTGCTTCTACTACATTTCTCTTCACTCATCTCTCTGTTTTGCCCCCTGCCACTCTTAATCCCTACCACACAATAAAATCACTCTACTAAAAAGAAAATCACTGAATACAAGCTTCTTACTTAAATTAGATCTTATAATATAATGGTAGAGCCTGCTCATATGTTGAAAGGGACCAAATTAATAGGGAACCACAGTTTGTCAGTTTCTAGACTGTTTTACATGCTATTGATACTGCTAATTGTACTACACTCACCAGGAAACCATACCTGCTATAATTAATTGTTCTCTAGTCTATGACAAAACTTTGATTGTTTGGGGTTACAACCACCACCATAGTCCAGTACCAAAGAACTGGGTGCTGACTTAAATACATAGCAATCTCTCCTCCTCAGTAGATTAGGAAGGTAGGATTTTGGGATAAGCACAAAGGCCAAGAGTCACCTACACTTAGAAGACAGCTCTGAGGGCCAGGCATTTCCTAGAGAAGCCTCAATAATAGTGATAAAGCTTTCTTCCATAAGAAAGCTACAAGGAACAACTAAGAAAACAAAATAAAGTTATAAAATAGAAAATGACAAGACACAGATGCAAAATGCATCCCCAGACATTCAGCCCACCTAAGACAAGTACAGAGGATGAGATAGAGGAATTGGAAACCACCTAACAACTTCCTGAAATGATAAATTCAGAATTAAACAAACAAATAGAAGAGTTTATATAAAAAATAATTCTCCAGTTAAAGAAGAAATGACCACCAAAATGAAGGACATGCACAATGAAACTAGAGTAAATACAAATATAAAAAATAGAGGAGCATAGGAAAATAATGGAAACCATGAACACTAAACACAGGAAAGAAATGGAATATATGAAAGAGATTCAAACAAATATCCACGAGATTAAAAACTCCATTGAAAGTATAAGCAATCATTTAAACCAGGGTGAAGACATAATTTCAGATCTAGAAGATATGATTGTAGTTACTGACCATGAAAAGAAAGATATCTTAAAAACAATAAGAAGCCATGAAAAATCAATCCAACAATTGAAAGACGATGCAAAACAAAACAATATAAGACTGATTGAAGTCAATGAAAGAGCAAGACAAAGTGTAATTACCATTAAAATCCTGTTCACAGAAGTAATAACAGAAAACTTCCCTAACATGAAAAAAGAATTGGACATACAAATAAGTGAGGCATACAGAACTCCAAATACCCATGGCCAAAATTAATCTACACCAAGGCATACAATATTCAAAATCCCAGAAATTCAATACTAGAATAGAATATTAAAAACTATCAGAAAAAAATCATCTGTAAAGAAAAGCCTATCAAAGCATGGCATGGTGGCGCACACCTGTAATCCCAGCATTGTGAGGCTGAGGCAGGAGGATCGCTGTGAGTTCAAGACCAGCCTGGGCTACATAGTGAGTTCCAGGTCAGTCTCAACTACACAGTGAGACCCTGGCTCAAGAAAAAAAAAGAAAAGAGAAGCCCATCAGAATCACAAGAGACTTCTCAACACAAACCATCAAGGCAAAAAGAGCATGGAGTGGTGTCCCAAGCCCAAAAAGAAAACAACTTTTAACCCAGATTGATGCACCCTGCAAGATTATCTTTCAAAATAAATGGAGAAATAAGATATTTCCATGGCAAAGAACAACTGAAGAAATTTACAACCAACAAACCAGCTCTGCAAAATGTTCTGAATGACATTTTAGAAAGAGAAAATGAAAACCATAATTCCAAGAATACCAATAGAAAGAAGCCAGTAGACAGGGATAGCAATTAAGCAGAGGGGAAATACAAGGAACCTACAGCAGGAAAACAATATAACAGGGATAATTTTATACATATTGGTTATAACCATCAATATAAATGGTCTCAATTCACCAATCAAAAGAAACAGATTGGTAGAATAGATCAAGAATCAAGATCCAACAATATGCTGCATATGAGAAACACATTTAACCTCAAAAATAGTGCAATGACAGGAATATATCTCACTAGTAATTATCAATGTGAATGCTCTTAATTCCCCAGTCAAAAGACAAACAGATTGGCACAATGAATCAAGAAGCAAAATCCAAGGGCCAGGGATTTAGCTCAGTGGTTCTGGCGCTTGCCTTACAAGTGCAAGGACCCCAGTTAAATTCCCAGTAACCCCCCAAAAAATTAAAGAAGCAAAATCCAACAATATGCAGTACACAAGAAATACATTTAATTAAAAACAACTTACAAATTAAAAATCAAAAGATGAAAAAAATATTCCATGCAATGGTTATCCAGAAAAAAGCATGAGTAGCTATAAGCTAAAGGAGTAGACAAAATGTATCTTTCCAAGACTAATAATAGGAGACAAATAATGTTGGTACATAAGAGTTAAGGGAACAATTCAACAGGAACAGAAAACATATATGCAGGAAATAACAGTGAAACTATAAGCATAAATGAACAAAATACCAGTATACACAATTTCATAAAATAAACTCTAATATATATGAAAAATCACATAAACACCAATGCAATTGTAATGGGAGACCATAATATCCCACAGAAACAAATGGACAGATCAACTAGACAAAAAATCAGCAAAATAATGTTAGAGTTTAACCAAACATTCACAAAAATGTATTTAATAGATATCTACAGAGTGCTTCATCTAAGAGCAACAAAATAGACATTCTTCCTAGCAGAATATGGAATATTCTACAAAATTTACTAAATATTATCTCATAAAGCATGATTTAGTAAACGAAATGGAATCAAAATTATCCCATGGATATTATGAGATCATAGTGCAGTCAAACTAGAAGTCAGTGACAAAAGAAACCACAGAGGCTATGCAAACACATGGTAATTAAACTACCCTGTTGAAAAATCAATGAATTACATATGAAATTAAAGAAGAAATTAGACTGTTGTGAAATATAATCATATTGCCAATAGAACACACTGGAACCTATGGGACACAATGAAAGCAGTTCTAAAAGGGAAGTTTATAGAAGTGAGTTCCTACATCAGAAAAACAGATCCGGCTCAAATAAATAACCTAATAGTACACCCCAAATTCCTAGAAAAATAAGATCAATCCAAACCCAAAGCTAGTTCAAGAAAGGAAATCATATATATCAGAAAAGAAATTAATGAAATTGAAGAGCAATTAATAGTATCAATAAATCACAGTGTGGTTTTTGAAAGAATAAACTAGACAATCCTTTACTTAACTAATCTTAAAAATAAAAAAAGACTCATATCCATCCAATTAGAAATGCAAAAGACAAAATCACAACAGATTTTGCCAAAATCCAGGATACAGGTAATGACTGTGATAACCTGTTGTCTAATAAAATGGAAGATTCAAATGTAAATGGAAGGGGCTGGGGATTTAGCTCAGTGGTTCCACCACCTGCCTGGCAAATACAAGGTCCTGAGTTCAATCCCCAGTACACAAAAAAAAAAGTAAATGGATAGATTCCTAGATACATATGAAGGATGACACCTGAGCCAAGAAAACGTAGGAATCTTTAGTAAAGCAACATCAGTCAGTGAAATTGAAGATGCAATAAAAAAAACCTACTAAGAAAAACTCAAATCCTCATAGATTCACTTCCATATTCTATAAGAATGTTAGAACTGTGCCGCTATAAACATGGGTGTGCATATATCACTCTGGTATGATTCTTTTAATTCTTTTGGAAAGATACCCAGCAGAGGGATGGCTGGGTCAAAGTGAAATGAATAAGTCACACATGTGTAAATACCAAATAGTTTCTCTGATGTGAATAAACTGTAATAGTACATAAGATCCTAATGAGATAACTGACATTGTGAAATGGGAAGAAAAGGGCTACAGGTGTAGGGAAGGTGGGAAGGGTAGGGGAAAGGTAATAAGGAAAAAAATATGAGAAAATGAAAAAATGGAAATAAAGTGTTTGTAAATGGAGAGGGGAGGAGGGGGTGAAGGGAGGGCAGGGACAAGGGGAAAAAATGAGAACCAAGACCTGTCATGTAAAGGTACAAGATCCCAATAATGAATGTAACTGTACTGTATACTTAAAATGTACCAATAAACTCAATAAAAGAAAATAAACTAAACATAAAAAAGAATGTTAGAGAAGAGTTAATGCCAATAATCCTCAAAGTCTTTATTGTAATCTAGAGGGAAGAGCTTTCCCAAAGTCATTCAGAAAACGATCCATCCATAAAGAGAAGCACAGGCCATTCTCTTTAATTGAACATATGTGCAAAAATCCTGACTAAGATAATGGCAAATATATTGAAGCAAATCATCAAAGAAATCATGCATCCTGATGAAGCAGCATTTATTCCAGGGATGTAGGGATGTTTTAACATATACAAATCAATAAATGTAAAACACCGCATGAACAGAAGCAAGGACAAAAATCACATGAACATCTCAATAGATGAAGTAAAAAATTTTAACAAAACCCAGCATCCATTCATGATAAAACACTTGGAGAAAATAGTTGTAGAAGGTATTTATCTCCATCTGATAAAAGACATCTATGACAAACTCATGGCCAAAACAATTCTTTATTTTCTTTATTTAGTACTGGGGATCAAATTCAGGACCTTGTGCTTGTGAAGCAGGTGGCGGCACCACTGAGCTACATCCCCGGCCCGTGGCCAAAATAATTCTAAATGGAAAATTGAAAGCTTTCTCTCTAAAGTCAGGATCAAGTCAAGGATATCTGCTATCAGCATTTCAGATCAATATAGTTCTTGAAATAATATTACCCAGAGCAATTACACAAGAGAAATAAAAGATATATGAGCATGAAAGAAAAAAAAATTAAACTGTATTTATTTTCAGACATGATGTTCTACACAAAACTACACTAAAAGATACCTAGAATTAACAACTAAATTTAGTAGTGAGGCAGGATACAAAGTGAGCACTCAAAAATAGTGTTCATGTACATCAATAGTTAATACAATCAGAGAGAAATTAGGGAGACAATTCTTTTTACAGTAGCACCAAGAAAAATGAAATATTTAGCAATTAACCTAACCAAGGAAGTGAAAGACCTCTACAGTGAAAGCTACAGTACTCTGAAGGAGGAGATGAGAGAGGACATCAGAATATGAAATGATATCACCTCTTCCAGGATAGGCACAAAAAATATATCCACAATAGCTTTACTTCCAAAACTCTTATACGGGCCGGGTGTGGTGGTGCATGCCTGTAATCCCAGCACTTGGGAGGCTGAGGCAGGAGGATCGCTGTGAGTTCAAGACCAGCCTGAGCTACATAGTGAGTTCCAGGTCAGTCTCAACTACATAGTGACCCCCTGTCTCAAATAAACAAACAAACAAACAAGCAAAGCAAAGAAAAAACAAAACTCATATGGATTTAATTCAATCCTACTCAATGTATCAATAGCATTCCTCACAGAACTAGAGAAAGCTACCTTAACATTCATTTGAATCCAGAGAAAATGTAAAATAGCAAAAGCAATTCTTAGCAACAAGGGCAAGACAAGGGGCATCACAGTCCTGGACATCAATAGAGTAATAAAACAGCAATATATTTGCATGAAAAACCAGACTTGTAGATTAATAGAACAGAATATAGAATGCAGAAACAAATCTAGGAACATTAGCTACCTTATCTTTG
Source organism: Fukomys damarensis (assembly GCF_012274545.1). Classification (NCBI taxonomy): domain Eukaryota; kingdom Metazoa; phylum Chordata; class Mammalia; order Rodentia; family Bathyergidae; genus Fukomys; species Fukomys damarensis. Next base: position 58,089,981 of record NW_022900951.1, on the reverse strand, counting down.
ACAAAGGAGCTTAATCCTTTCAGTGTGTAAATGGAGTCTCTTTAACAAATGGTGCCGAGAATACTGGATATACACCTGCTAAAGACTGAACCAAGATCCACACCTCTTACCATGCACAAAACTAAAAGCAAGGGGATGAAAGATCTAAGTATTAAAATAGAAATATTAATCTGCTGGAAGACAAATTGGTAAAACTCTTGAATAGTCAAAGACTCTCTGAATAGAACCCTGGTTGCAAATAATAACAATAATGATAATGATAATAATGATAATAATAATAATAATAATACCAAGAATCAACAAATGGGATCATGTCAAATTATAAATTTCTGCACAAAAAAGGAAACTCAACAAAGTGAAAAAAATGACCCATAGAATGGATAAAAAATTTTTGCCAGCTACCTCTCAGATAAAGTACTAATATCAAGAATATACAAATAACTGGGCTGGGGATTTAGCTCAGTGGTTCTGCCACCTGCCTTGCAAGCTCAAGGTCTTGAGTTCAGTCCCCAGTACCAAAAAACAAACAAACAAACAAACAAAAAACCCCCAAGAATATACAAATGACTAAAAAAATTAGACCTCCCAAAATTTAAAGACTCAATGAAAAATAGACATCTGGAATAAATAGACACCTCTCAGGTGAAGAAGTACAAATGTCCAATCAATAGATGATAAAATATTCAATATCATTGGCCACTGGGGAAATACAAATTGAAATAGCATAGAGTTTCCATCTCACTCCAGAAAGAATGGCTATCATCAAGAAATCAAATAATTGCAAATGCTGGAGAAATTGTGGCGAAAGAGGAACACATCTTCATTGTTGTGAAACTGTAAATTGGTACAAGCATTACAGAAATGAATATGGAGATTGCTCAGTGAACTAAAAGAAATTTCATTTGATCCAGCTATCTTTATTCTAGGTATCTTCCCAAAAAGAATTAAAGACATCATATCACAGTGATGTATGTATGCCCATGTTTACAGGAGCACAACTCACAATAGCTAAATATTGGAAGCAGCCTATATATCCATGAACAGATGAATTTATAAAGAAAATGTGGTATTTATATATAACAGATTACAGCTCCGCCATAAAGAAGGATAAATTTGATTAAGTTTTAGTAAAATGAATGCACTTTGAGACCATAAAGCTAAGTGAAGCTAATCAGACACACAGGCTTAAATACCACATGGTTTTTATTTGAGAAGTGCAATGTATATAGTGCAAAATAAAATTCAGACAATAGAAAAAAATAGAGAGAGAAATAAGTTATTGTAATCCAGCATGAACAATGATTTAAAAGTATATCTTGATTTAGTATAATTGTCTTATGAACTTTTTATACTTTTTGGCCTGTTAGTTTGGCAGTTAATGTGTATTTATGATAATTAACTTGATAAGGACTTATAAAATAAACAAATGACTCCAAGGCCAAAAAAACTTTTTTAAAAGAGGAAAGAAGAAAAAGAGAATCAAGATGTACATGTATAGCCCCCCACAAGAAATATAATCATTATGCACTGCAAATATGTAATGATAAAAATTTTTGGTTTTTTTTTTCAGCTTTAATTGAGTTTATTGGTACATTTTAGGGATACAGTGCAGTTACATTCATTGTTGGGAATTTGTACCTCTACATGACAGGTCTTGTTTCTCATTTTTTCCCCTTACCCCTGTCCTCCCTTCACCCCCTCCTCCCCTCCCCATCTACAAACACTGTATTTCCATCTTTTCATTATCTCACATTTTTTTCTTTTCCCTTATTACCCTTCCCCTACCCATCCCACCTTCCCTACACCTTTAGCTCCTTTCTTCCCATTTCTAAATGTCAGTAATCTTATTAGGATCTTCTGTTTGTTTGTTTGTTTTTTTTTTTTTTGAGACAGGGTCTCACTATGTAGTTGAGACTGACCTGGAACTCACTATGTAGCCCAGGCTGGTCTTGAACTCACAGCGCTCCTCCTGCCTCAGCCTCCCAAGTGCTGGGATTACAGGCATGCGCCACCACACCTGGCTGATAAAAATTTTTTTAAAAAGTTGAAAAATAAATGGGGAAAATTTCAGTTAGGTAGTGTGGTGAGGAGGAACAGTAAGTTAGAAACTGTCATATGGAAACACAAAGTTTTCAAAAGAGCATTTTATTTTAAAATGCACAAAAACTCCCAGTTTGTTTCAGTTGTGACATGTAGGTGGCTTTATGTTGCTTTTTGGTAATCATCAGTGCTGACCCAGATTTTTCAAAACTCAAAACATTCAACAAAGCTTCTTCACTGGGCATCATTTAACAGTCAAATGTCTTTCATTTATTTTATATTTGGTGTTGATTTCCTGTGACGTCGAGATGAATTAATTTCCTTTAAATATAGACTGGTCTACCATAATTTCATTAACATAACAAAAGAAGATGGCGAGTGAATGTTCTCTTATTCTTATTTAATCAGTAGTTATATTGGAGGCAGAAACTTTTGAAAGGAAGGTTTTATTTTTTTAATTTAGTTTAATTTTATTTCCTCATTGAGTTTATTGTTACTTTTTAAGTATACAGCACAGTTACATTCATCATCGGGATCTTGTACCTGTACATGACAGGTCTTGGTTCTCATTTTTCCCCTTGTCCCTGCCCTCCCTTCACCCCCTCCTCCCTTGAAAGGAAGGTTTTAGTTACTTTCTCCTTTCTGTTTTCCAGTCAGTCATGCATCCTCCACCACACTTGAAGAAAGGGGCATGTCTGAGCCCAAGTGAGGTTTTCTTTCTTTCTCTTCTTTCTTTCCACTTTTTTGAGACACAGTTTAGCTATGTAGTTTAGGTTGGCTTTGAATTCACTACAAAGCCCAGGCTGGCCTTTAACTTGTGGCAACCCTATTGCCTCAGCCTCCCAAATGCTGGGATTATAGGGCATGTGCCACCATGCCTGGAAGAGAGCACACTTTAAAAGTCAAACATTTTTTAAAGGTACAAGATCCCAATAATGAATTTAACTGTACTTTATACCTAAAATGTACCAATAAACTCAATGAGGAAAAAAAAAGTCAAACATTTTTAATATTTCAGCTCTATCTGATGCTTAATGTATAGTGTGAAAACTAGAAAATTTCATCCCAAACTATTTCAACTTTACAGTCTCCACCAGTTACTTTTTTTTTTTTTTTGCCATTTATCTATTTCCTTCTCTACTTATGGATGTCATTCTTGGCTTGCCATGGAAACTATTTTAGATGCTTTGAAATTATGTATGAACTAGAATGAACTATAAGGCCCCCTTATTTTTCAGGACATTCTGCCTTCTGTTTTAAGACAACCTTATGATAAAAGGGCCACATTGATTCAATTAAATCCATTCTTATCTAATCCAAGGCTTAGTTGGTAACCATTTGGACAAAAATAATTATTTCCCAGAAGTGCATAACAAATCAGTTCTTCAACTCAATAACGATCAGGTTTTAAACTGCATTCACTAAAAAGTAACCCCACTTTAGCATATGTGCTGCTAAACTGAGCACAAAATAATCCCAATTTAGACCTTGAGCTGGTAATATTCTTGAAACCAATCCAGAACAACGAAGTTTGCCCTTTCTGTGTTTGACATTTTCCTTCACTCTTCTTCCTGTCCCACCCACTGTGAGTGACTGTAAAATAGAAAAGACCACCAAAGCCCAGGCAAGCATACATTTAGAGGGAATTTTAAGATTTTAGTCTTTAGTATTTTTTCCTCTAATTTTGTCACTTAATTCTAATTTTTATTTTACTATTTATAAACTTTAAGCAAGCTTGGTAAATTTATCAGCTAATTTCATACACTAATATTATTTTACCTCAACAAGCTCTTGAGTATATTTTGATGGTAGAAGAGATATCAAGTAGGAATTAAACTGCACAATGTTATTTAGGAGCCAACCTATGCCCCAAATCAGAAAACAAGCCCAAAAGGAAAATTTTAGATGTTCTCCGGGAAGGTAAATTTTTTTCCTCTCTCTGGTGCTAGCTAAGAATATTATATCTAATAGGTACTCAAATACACTTGTAGAATAGATGAATAAATAAATATACAATGATCTTCCTCTTATAGTATAATTTCTGAGCCAATTAATAAGCAAGTATCAAAAGGAAGTCCATAGACTGAAAGTGAAAGGATGGAAAACAATTCTCCATGCGTCAGGAGTCCAGAAAAAAGCAGGGGTAGCAATCTTATTCTCAGATAAAGTAAATTTCAAACCAAAACTCATTAAGAGAGACAAAGAAGGACACTACATCCTTGTAAAGGGAACAATTCAAGAGGAAGAGCTGACAATCATAAACATATATGCACCAAATATAAATGCCCCCAACTATATAAAACAAATATTAAGTAACATGAAAAACCAAATAAGCACTAATACAATTGTAGTGGGGGATTTAAATACCCCACTATCACAAATTGACAGATCTACTAGGCAGAAAATCAACAATGAAATAATAGAACTGAACCAAGCTTTGGAACACATGGACTTAATAGATGTTTATAGAGTATTCCACCCCCAAAAACCAGAATATACATTCTTTTCGGCTGCACATGGATCATTCTCCAAAATAGACCACATACTGGCTCACAAAACAGGTCTAAATAAATGCAAAAAAATTGAAGTCATCCCCTGTTTATTATCAGATCATAGTGCAATCAAACTAGACATCAATAGCACAAGAAACTATAGAAACTTCACAAGCACATGGAAACTGAACAACACTCTCCTAAACAATCAATGGATTACAGAGGAAATTAAAGAAGAAATTAGACAGTTTTTACAAATAAATGAGAATGCCAATACAACATACAGGAATCTTTGGGACACAATGAAAGCAGTTCTACGTGGAAAATTCATAACATTGAATGCCCACACTAGGAAAACAGAGCGGGCTCAAATAAACAACTTAACGATGAAACTTAGACTCCTAGAAAAACAAGAGCAAGAAAAACCCAAAGCTCGAACAAGAGAGGAAATTATAAAGATCCGAGCAGAAATCAATGCAATTGAAATTAAGAAAACGATACAAAAAATAAATGAAACAAAGAGCTGGTTTTTTGAAAGAATAAATAAAATTGACAAACCCTTAGCTAATCTTATCAAAAAAAGGAAAGAAAAGGCTCAGATCCATGCAATTAGGAATGAAAAAGGCGAAGTCACAACAGATCCGAAAGAAATCCAGAGGATCATGAACACCTACTTTGAGAACCTGTACTCTAATAAAATGGAAAACACAGAAGAAATGGACAGATTTCTAGATACTTATGAATTACCAAAGTTGAACGAAGAAGATAAAAACATTTTAAACACCCCAATCACAATCAGTGAAATTGAAAATGTAATTAAAAACTTACCAACAAAGAAAAGCCCAGGCCCTGATGGATTCACTGCTGAATTTTACAAGACATTTAGAGAAGAACTACTACCATTACTCTTCAAACTTTTCAATGAAATTGAAAGAGAAGCTATACTTCCAAATTCATTCCTGGAAGCAAGTATCACTCTGATTCCCAAACCAGAGAAAGATACAACCAAAAAGGAGAACTACAGACCAATCTCCTTAATGAATATAGATGCAAAAATCCTTAATAAGATACTAGCAAACAGAATACAGAGGATTATTAAGAAGATCATCCATCATGACCAAGTCGGATTTATTCCAGAGATGCAAGGGTGGTTCAACATACGAAAGTCAGTGAATGTAATACATTATATTAACAAAGTCAAGGACAAAAACCATATGATCCTCTCAATAGATGCAGAAAAAGCATTTGATAAAATTCAACACCCATTCATGATAAAAACCCTGCAAAAAATTGGAATAGATGGTCTATACCTCAATTTAATAAAGGCTATTTATGAAAAACCATCAGCCAACATCATATTGAATGGCCAAAAACTGAAAACCTTCATGTTAAAATCAGGAACAAGACAAGGATGCCCACTATCGCCACTTCTCTTCAATATAGTTCTGGAAACATTAGCCACAGCAATTAGACAAGAGAAAGAAATTAAAGCAATAAAGATAGGAAAGGAAGAAGTTAAACTATCATTATTTGCTGATGATATGATACTCTACATTGAAGATCCAAAAAACTCCACCAAAAAACTTCTAGACTTAATTGACAGATTCAGTAAAGTATCTGGATACAAGGTGAATACCCAAAAATCAATAGCCTTTCTATACACAAATAACAGACAGACAGAAAGAGAAATAAGGGAAAAAATTCCTTTTACAATAGCATCCAAAAAAATGAAGTATCTAGGAATCAATCTAACAAAAGAAACAAAAGATCTCTACACTGAAAACTACAGCACTCTGAAAAAAGAAATCGAAGAGGATATAAAAAAATGGAAAGATATCCCCTGCTCCTGGGTAGGAAGAATCAACATAGTGAAAATGGCCATACTACCGAAACTGCTATATACATTCAATGCAATGCCAATTGAAATTCCAACACTATATTTCACAGAACTAGAAAAAAGAATCCAAAAATTCATTTGGAACCACAAGAGACCTAGAATAGCAAAAGCCATTATAGGCAACAGTCACATGGCACCAGGTGTAACAATTCCCAATTTGAAACTATACTACAAAGCCACTGTGATAAAATCAGCATGGTACTGGCAAAGAAATAGGCCTGAGGATCAATGGAACAGACTGGAAGACACAAAAACAAATGCAGATGTACTCAGCTACCTCATCTTCGACAAAGGAGCTCACCATCCTCAGTGGAGGAAAGATAGCCTCTTTAATAAATGGTGTTGGAAAAACTGGATATCAACCTGTCACAGATTAAAATTAGACCCTTATCTTTCGCCATGCACTAAATTAAAATCCAAATGGATTAAAGATCTAAATATTAAAACAGAAACATTAAACTTGCTGGAAAGTAAGTTAGGCAGAACTCTGGAAGACATTGGTATAGGAAAAGACTTTATGAACAAATCCTCAGTAGCACGGGAACTAGCAGAAAGAATCAACAACTGGGATCTCATCTTACTAAAAAGCTTCTGTACTTCAAAAGAAACCATTAGCAGAACTAAGAGACAATCTACAATGTGGGAAAAAATTTTTACCAGCTGTACCTCAGACAAAGGACTATTATCAAGGATATATAAAGAACTCAAAACAATCAGTCCCCCCAAATATAAAGACCCGATCCAAAAATGGGCATCCGAAATGAACAGACATTTCTCATACAAAGAAGTGAAAGCAGCAAGAAAATATATGAAAAAATGTTCCACATCACTGGTCATTCGAGAGATGCAGATGAAAACAACACTGAGATTCCACCTCACCCCACAAAGAATGGCTGCTATCAAGAAATCACACAATAACAAATGTTGGCGGGGTTGTGGGGAGAAAGGAACCCTCCTCCATTGTTGGTGGGAGTGCAGACTAGTGCAACCACTATGGAAATCAATATGGAGATACCTCAAAGAGCTTGGACTGGAGGTTCCATTTGACCCAGCCATCCCTCTGTTGGGTATCTTTCCAAGAGAACTAAAAGAATCATATCACAGAGAAGTATGTGCACCCATGTTTATAGCGGCACAGTTTGTAATAGCTAAATCTTGGAAACAACCTATTTGCCCATCCGTTGGAAACTGGATAAAGAAGATGTGGTTTTTCTATAAAATGGAATATTACTCAGCCATAAAGAGCGAGAGAATAGATTCATTCATAGGAAAATGGATACATATTGAAGATATACTCCTAAGTGAAATAAATAAGTCCCACATGTGTAAATACCGAATAGTTTCCCTGGTGTGAATATTCTGCAACAATGCATAAGATTCTAATAAGATTACTGACATTTAGAAATGGGAGGAAAGGAGCTAAAGATGTAGGGAAGGTGTGATACGTAGGGGAAGAACAAAAAGGGAAAAGAAAAAAATGTGAGAGAATGAAAAGACGAAAATAAAGTGTTTGTAGATGGGGAGGGGAGGAGGGGGTGAAGGGAGGGCAGAGGTAAGGGGAAAAAAATGAGAATCAAGACTTGCCATGTAAAGGTACATGATCCCAACAATGAATGTAACTGTACTGTATCCCTAAATGTACCAATAAACTCAATAAAAAAAAAATAAGCAAGTATCCTTCTTTCAAGGTATTTTTTTTATTTTCTGCCCAGAATTTAACACAATAGCTTGACATTATAGATGCTTCTATTTGGAATAATGATTACCACTTCACTTGTTGGTTTTTTCATTTCCTCTGCAGGTGACATTAAGTGCCTTTTGAAACAGATTTACTTCATTTCACATTTAGTTTCATCTCAGCAATACCTGTATGAGTGAAAAAAATAGAAACTCATCTCTTATTCCCTCTCTACCAAGGAGAAGGTGATCAGTTTATTTCATCACTGCTTTCAGTGTCTTACATATCTCATCTACTTGATAAACATTTTTCAACTGAAAAAGGACAATGTGAAATAGGAAGAAAAGGGCTAAAGGTGTACGGGAAGTGGGAAGGGTAGGGGAAGGAAATAAGGGAAAAGAAAAAAATGAGAAAATGGAAATAAAGTATTTGTAAATAGGGAAGGAAGGAGGAGGTGTGGGGAGGGAAGGGGTATGGGGAAAAATGAGAACCGAGACCTGTCATGCAAAGGTACAAGATCCCAATGATGAGTGTAACTGTACTGTATACATAAAATGTATCAATAAACTCAATGAGAGAAAAAAAGAAGCACAGTATTTTATTAAATGTGTTCTTGTGCTTCTGCCATAAGCTACTGAGGTAAAATGCAGTTTGAATTAGGTTTTAAAATTTATTCATTCTCCTCAGCACTTAAGTTGTACAGTTTTTTTGTTGTTGTTTTTGTTTTTGTTTTTGTTTTTGTACCAGGGATTGAACTCAGGAGCTCCCACTTAAGAGTCAGGTGGTGGAACCACTGAGCTAAATTCCTGGCTCCTCAGCACTTAAGAAGAGCACTTTTATTTGGATTTAATAAACTTTTACTATAGTAGATGTGCAAGTATTTTTTACTGAACAAAAATCTTCCTGACTGTAAGCCAGGTTTTATTAAGTAAATACTTTAAAAATCTAGTTTTCATTTTAATATCCTCTTGAACCTTATAAGTTTAATAAAAGTAGAATGTTTAAAGAACTAAAGAGCAAACCCTAAGCCTTTTTAATAAGTCTTCTGACTTTAATAATACCAATAAAAAGTAGGGGTTCCTGGATCTATGAAAAGTGTGTAGATTATATATTGAATGAATTTTGCCATTTTTTTTGTTGGTGTTGTTGTCGTTGTTTTATCTGCATGGCAAGTCAATGGTTTTCCTGGACTACCCCTAATTAATTAATCCTTTCACCTAGTTAGTACTCTCTCCCAGTTTCCAATACAGTACGTTTCTCATTCCTATTTAGTTCCTTCTTAATATGGCCTTTACTCTTTTGGGTCTGTAGGAGAAACTTAAACTGGTTTTTATTTTCTGTGAGTAGCAAGAACTTTTGAGTATCACATCAAAACTTCTATTTTGTACTGGACAACTAGTCAGCCATCCCATGAGTAATACTCAGCTGAGCAGATCTTCATGGGGATGTGCACAGCTCTACCCTTTATGACTGGAAAGCCATTCTGACACATATCTGGGGTTTGAAGCTTTCTAAAGAAACTTTGTTTATGAATATCACTGAAGATGGGCAGATGAGAGAGAATGTGTTTTTCCCTGTGAGTCTAGTATTGTGGGTGGGATAAAGGGTCTTTATGGGTTGATATAAGGCATGTATGCTATTAAATGCTGCTCTATACATGACAATCTGGTTTTCAAAATACTTATTTTTCATGAAAAATAACATGGGTATAAGTTTTCTGACTGGTATATTTTCTTTAATTAATCCAGAGGCCCACCAGGAGCAACAGAAGTCCATAGAAGCTGGCAAGTCAAATAATATGGTAGTATAAGGGTGGGAACAATGTATTTTGCCCCTACATTTTAAACTACCTACCACAGCACTGTCCAATAGAAGCGACTCAATTATTACTCATTGTCTCTGGCCTTACTCCTTTATGGCCTAGAGTACTGAGGCTTGCTTCACATCAGAGGGGGTGATTTTTGAGAAAGGGAAGTAATGGGGACCACTTTGGTTTCCTTGAACCCCAAATCTCTATTTCCACACATCGATTATTCTTCAGGAAAATATGTGGCCATGCATGACTGCCTCTTGGGTGAAAATTTTCATATAAAGGTAATGCTAAGGGTTGGTAGAAGAGGGGTTAGGAGTCTATGAAATTTAGAGAGGGGGCCACGTACTTTTTGAATCTAGTCTAGAAGGGAGAAGAAAAAAGCAAGTATATCCTTAAGCTCTAAGGGTCATTAACCAATCAGCTTTTTAATGAATGACTTAATGACAAAATCTTTTCTTTTCAAAATTCTGAGGAGCAAGGCCACCACATCCTTCAGGCTTACAGCGATATCAACTCTTCTGTTTCTGAGGAACGTATTATAAGTGAGCATGTCAACTAGGAGTTTCAAATACCCCAGGAAATTTTCAGTTTACAAGGATGCAACATATGACTTAAATAACAGTATAAACAAGAAGCAAGGTACCTGATGTAGATGTTTTCAGGTCTTTGTTTACTTGTGCATTTGGATTTGTGAGCTCCTCCCTAGGACACAGAGACCAATTATAATTGTTAGTAAATAAGCTGACATTACAATTTAGAATCACTGAAAGTATATATTCATAAAAATATTCATAAAATATGACCATTTCATATTGGAAAGCAGGAGAATAACTGAGAATTCTGATATTAAGTGTTTTTTTTTGTACCAGAGATCAAACTTGGGTCCTTGTGCTTACAGGGCAGACAGCAGAACCACTGAGCTAAATCCCCAGCCCCTTAAGTTTATTTTTTATTAAAAATTTTTATTAGTATAGTACATAATATTTACGTTCCTTATGGGAATATATGAATGTTACAACAGGATACATTTCAATTAAAAGAGTTAGGGGAAGATGTGAAATTTAAAATTTTCACTGTAAGGATAAAGGAAACATATGAATAAAAGGAAAAAGATCAAGGAATTGGAGGATTTTCCAGATAATCTTTCATGAGGGCTATATTTTTTTACAACTTGGAAACAAATCATTAAACTTTCTAAGCCAAAGTAAAATCTGAGTGAAATCAGGCCACTTGACCTGGCAGGAAGTGGGCTATTTTCTCATAATTTTGGTAAGTAAAAATATATTTTTCCAAGAAGCCTTTAAAAATACTCATTTATAATCCATAAAGATGTTTCTAGGATATTTTCAAATTATATGCTGGTTTATGAAGGGTGTTTGTTGACATGTATTCAAATATAACAGTCTCCACCATTCTCTTCCAAAGAACTATGGGATGAATAGGTCCAAATGAGCAATATCTAGGTGGATAAATTTAAGAAATTACAAAATATAAGATATAATTATAAGGTAAGAAGTTGTAATCTAAAAACCACATTCTTACTAAAGCTAGAGGTGCTACACATAGACATCCTTAAAGATGAATACCAGATTTGACCAGTCTCCAGTTGATGGGCAAGTGGGCTGTTTCCAAGTTTTAGCTATTACCAACTGTGCTGCTGTAAACATGGGTGAGCAATATGATGGGTGTCTTAGTTACTTTTCTCATTGCTGAGGGAAAACACCCAACACACAAGTTAAAGAAGGAAAGTTTTATTTAGCTCACAGTTTGTAAATGTTTCAGACCATAGTCATCTGGTTCTACAGCACAGTGGCAGGGCAGAAGGGCATTGCAGTGGAGAAACAGTCCATGGCACAGTAGGGCAGGCAGAAAGCAGCAAAGTAGTGAAGTAGCAGCAACTAGCAGCAGCAACAGAAGCACCAGCAAGCGGCAGGGTCAAACCCTCTCCATTTTATCCCTTCTAGTCTACCAACCATTTGTGTGGTGCTACCCACACCCAGGGTGGGTCTTTCCATCATCCATACCCAGAACTATAGGTAGTTAAACCAATTATTAGAATAATTTAGTAATCATGCACCCTTAATCCTACGATTGCACAATTTAATCTCAGCATCACACACCCTAGAATCAGCCACCTGTGAAAATCCCTACCTATGAACACATTAGAATTTTGGAGTACATCTAGACACAAGCCATAACATTCAGCCTCTGACTTTCAAAAATCTCATGCATATCCCTTTATGTAGATGGAAGTTAGTCCATCACTAAGAGTGGCCAAAGTCCTAACAGATTCAGAGTTGCTGAAAATTGCAAGTCCAAATTCTCCTCTGAGATTTAAGGCAAACTCTTAGCTGCAAGCCCCCATACAAATGAAAAAAAAGTTGAAACCCAACATACACTGGCACAAGATAAACATTCTCATTTCAAATAGGGCAATAGAAATGAATGGAATGAAAGTAAGTTCAAAATCCAGCAGGGAAAACATTGTCACGTATTTCCATGTCCAGCGTCTGAGGCAGGCTATGGCACAATGGATGTGAACGCCAAAGGGCTTGGTTGCTTCTGCTCCTATGGCACTGCAGGTGGTTGCATCTCACATGGCTTCCTTCTCTCTTGGGCTGGCTTTGCTTACTCCTTGCAGCTTTCCTAAGACAATCCATATTCCTGGCTTCTCCAACCATCAGGGTCTCCACTGCACCCATGGCTTCACACTCACAGCTTCATACATGGCCCTCTCAAGGGCACATTGCCTGGACTCCCAGGTCTTCTGAAGTCTGGGTGGAAGCTTTGCTGACTCCACAACTCATGCACCTAAAACCAGCACTTGGATGATGCCAAGGTGTGCTGCCGACTGGAGAAGTAGCCAGGCTTCCTACTTTCTTGGCTAGAGGGATCAAAGTGTCTGAATTGCTGAGCACTAAGAACCAAATCCTGAAGAAAATCTTCTCTAGGCCACTGCCATCCAGAAACTTGGTGCTCTAGGGCTTTCTTCTCAAAATCTTTCAAGTTTGATATTTTGAGGGTTCTTCTGACGTCCTCAGGCTCTTTTCTATTGTACTGTTCTCGTTCAGCAACCAAATTCTCCGTTTCTCCATCCTTGCAGTCTGTGACTTTACCAGAGCTTCCTTTCTGGACAAACTCACATTTTAAATCATTCTTCTGGGCTCTTTGCTCTCAATTCTCAACATAAATCTGACTAAAGGCCCCATTGTAGTCATGCCACTGCTTCAACATTAGACTGCTTTGAAATTTCTTCTAAAACATTAGTCTTCCATTTTACATTTGTCTCAAGCAAGGTCTCTGGATAAGTGCAAAATGCAAATAAACTTTCTCCCAAAGCATAACATACATCATCTGTATTCCAGCAGCCAGTACAGTCTTTGTACCTAACTGAAAACACTTGAGCCTGGTTTTTGATGAATGCATTTCTATCAGCATTCTGGTCTTCTGAGCTCAGATCAGATTCTCCATATCATATACAATTCAAAGCATTTCAGGGCTACTTCTTTAGCTGGCACTTCAAAATCTTTCGAAACTCTTTCCATAAGCTACTTTCAAAGGGTCCTAAACCACAGGGTCAAGTACAATCACAGCAATAACTCCACTTCCCTGGTACCAAAATTTGTCTTTTGTATGTTGGAAGTGTTTAACTTTCCTTTCATTTGTATAGAGGCTCACAGCAAAGAGTTTGCCTTAAATCTCAGAAAAGACTTTATACTTGTACTTTCCAGCAATGTTGAAGCTGTTAGGACTTTTGGCAACCCTTAGAGACGACTAAATGCCTTTTGTATAAAGCATTGTGCATGAGTATTTGGAGGGGCAGGAGTGGAAGTATCTTGATGTCCACTTAAATTCTCATTTAATCATATGTGGGATTTTGGAGGTGGCTGGATCTAGGGTGTGTGATACTGGGATTAAGGGTATGAGTGCCCCACCCTGGGTGTGAATACTACCCACCCTATGGGCAGATAGCATGGGTGGAATATAAGGGACAGAATGAAGGGTGCTGCTAGTCTTCTACTACCTCCTACCCACTCTTCAATGCCCCTCTGCCATACTACCCTGCCTTAAATCTAGCTGATTATGGGCTGAAACTCCTACAAAGTGTGAGCCAAAATAAACCATTCTTTAACATTAGGTGTTGGGTATTTTGTCTCAGGAATGAGAAAAGTAACTAAGACAATGGGATAATCCTATGGGAAAATGCAAAATTACAATGAAGAAAAATCTTTGAAATAGATTTTAATATGGTTCTTTTATGTCAACTCCACCATTTAGTTGTAGTTTTCCAAGTAGGCTACTAAGTTCTCTTTCAAATACATATTTTTAAAAAATGGCTTCTCTGTCTATGTACAAAAATGTGGAATAATTCCACAATTTTGTGGATTTGTTAATTATGTTTATCCACTCCAGAGGCTACTTTTATTTTCTTTAAGCCCTGCTCTATGAATGGAAATTTTATTTTGGTTCACGAGGTACTATTTGACTACCAGAGTTTTTATTTTCATACTCAGTGTTTGCCACAGAATCACTAAAATTTTGGCAAATGCTTTGAGTTAATTAAAACAATAGGCATTATTTGGAGAGTATTCTCAGCTTAAAAATTTTCTCATGATGCAGAGCAGATTTTCCAGTCATTAAAACTTCCATCTCAAGATTCCCTTTCCCTCTACTAGTCTCAAAATTAGATATAGTATTTGCCCTGGACTTTTTTTATTGTGCTAAGAGCACAACATATCAATCTTTTAAATGAATTTAAAATATACATTATTGTTGACTATAGCCAAAATCCTTAAGAGACAATCTCTAGGTTTATTCATTTTACTTTACTTGAAATTTATGCCTATTAATTGCTAATTTCTACTTCACTGAATCTTAAGCTATAGTCTTCTTTTTATTAGTGTCTGTTAGTAATACAGAATAGTGAGGTCCATTTTAAAAAGTTTCACATGCATATGACATATGTTGATGATTTTCCATCCTATTATCCCTCTCTCCCTTCCCCACCCCTTTGATCCCCCATCTATAGAAGTCTGTTGTTTTTCTTTTTTTTTTTTTTTTTTTTTTT
>NW_022900951.1:58049846-58072526 GCF_012274545.1 Fukomys damarensis | reverse complement strand
TTATTAAGGATTTTTGCATCTATATTCATTAAGGAGATTGGTCTGTAGTTCTCCTTTTTGGTTGTATCTTTCTCTGGTTTGGGAATCAGAGTGATACTTGCTTCCAGGAATGAATTTGGAAGTATAGCTTCTCTTTCAATTTCATTGAAAAGTTTGAAGAGTAATGGTAGTAGTTCTTCTAAGTCTGTTGTTTTTCTATCATCTCACATTTATTCATTTGTTTATTTGGTTTTCCATGTAAGAGAAAACATAATATTTAACTTTCTGAGTCTGACTTATTTCACTTAACATCATGGTCTTCAGTTCAATCCATTTTCCTGTAAATGACTAATTTGATTTTCTTTACTTCTGCATAATATTTATTGTGCATATGCACCGCATTTTCTTTATCCATTCATATGTTGATGGGCACTTAGGTTGGTTCCATATCTTGGCCATTATTAATTGTGCCACAATGAATTAGTGTATACACATATTTTTATAGTTTGCTGACTTTAATTTCTTTCCTTAGTAAGGAGTAGTATAGCTGGATCATATGGTAGTTCTATTTTTAGTTTTTTAGGAACCTCCATACCAATTTTTTACAGTGACTATACTAATTTACATTACCATCCAAGTGTAAAAGTGTTCCCTTCTCTCTACATTCTCATCAGCAGTTTTTTTTTGTATTATTAATAATAGCTATTCTGGCTAGGGTGAGATAAAATCTTAATGCAATTTTGACTTCTGCAATGGCAAAAGATGTTAAACCCCTTGTCATATTCTTATTGACTTTGTACTTTTTCTTTTGAGAAGTGTCTGTTTTATTCATTTGCCTATGTATTGATTGGGCTAAGTGGATTTTTGGCGCTAATTTTTTTTTAGTTCTTTATATATTTTTGAGGTATTAATCCTGTCAGAAAAGTGGCTGGCAAAGATTTCTCCCATTCTGTAGGAACCCTCATCACTCTCTTGATTCTTTTGCTGTGTAGACTTTTTGATTTAATGTAGTCCCATGTGTTAATATTTGCTATTATTTCCTGTGCTACTATAGTCCTATTCGGGAAGCATTTGCCTGTGTTCATGACTTCAAATGTTTTTGCTCTGTTTTCTTTTATAGAGGAAAGTTATAAATTTTCAGTTCTTACATCAAAGTCTTTATTATGGCTTGTATCTAGATGTCCTCCCAAAGCCTCATGTGCTCATAGGTGGGGCTTTTCAGTGGTGGTTTAATTTAGGGTGTGTGATATGGATTAAGAATGTTTGATAAGTAAACTAGTCTACTAATTTAATCATAGTTCCCAGTGTGGATAAGGGTAAGGCCTATCCTGGGTGTAGATGGCACCAACCAACAGACTCATAGTCTGAATGGAATTAATGGGAAATGGAGGCTCACTGCAGCTGCCTTCTGCCTGTCCTGCCATGGACTGTATCTTCTCTGCCATGTCCTTCTGTCATGCCACTCTGCCTTGGAGCAAGCTGACTATGGACTAAAACTTCTACAAACTTTAAGCTAAAGTAAACCTTTCCTCCTTTAACTTGTGGGTGTTGGGTATTTTGTGCTAGCAAGAAGAAAATAACTGACCGGGCAGGGTGGTGCATGCCTGTAATCCCAGCACTCAGGAGGCTGAGGCAGGAGGATCGCTGTGAGTTTGAGACCAGCCTGGACTACACATTGAGTTCCAGGTCAGTCTCAACTACATAGTGAGACCCTGTCTTATAAAAAAGAAGAAGAAGAAGAAAATAACTAAGGAAGTCTTGGAACTATTTTAATTGGCTTTTTTAGGTTTTTAGAAAAGGATCTAGTATTTTTCTTCTACATATGGATATCCAATTTCCCCAGCACTATTTGTTAAGGAAGCTGTCTTTTCTGTTTTGGGTTTCCCTTTGTCAAAAATCAGGTGGCTGCAGTTGTGTAGGTTTGTTAATATATGTTCTGTTTTACTTCATTGGACTGTGTGTATTTTTGTGTTGGTATCATGCTGTTTATGATAATAATATTTGTAGTATACATTGAAATCAGCTATTATTACTCCTACAACCCTACTTGTTTTGCTTAAGATTATCTTCTAAATAAAAGTGAACCTTGAGTGAAATTAGTACATTTAGCCATTCAAAAAAGGACATATTCTCATTTAAAAATATATATATATTTTTGAGATGAGAGTCTAAGTTTTCTGGCCAACTTTGAGCCCATGCTTCTTCTGCCTTAGCTTCCTAGGTGGCATTACAGGTAAGTTTTATTATGCCCAGCCTACTTTCCAATGTTTAAGGGAAAAAGAGGAAGACTTCATATATATATATATATTTGTTTTTTTGATATAGGGTCTCACACATAGTTGAGACTGACCTGGAACTCACTATGTAGCCCAGGCTCGTCTTGAACTCACAGCAATCCTCCTGCCTCTGCCTTCTGAGTGCTGGGATTACAGGGGTGAGCCACCACTCCTGGCTCAGATATTTTCAACTACTTGGTAACACAACAGTATATTCTTGAATAGAAGCTAGAGCTGTAATTTTTAGAGAACACTGGTTGCACTTAGGAGAAACTGCTTTATGAGAATTAGATTTAATGGCTCTGTCAAATTTTCAGCAAAAGGGACACAATAACAGCAACAAAATTGTATATAAGCTAATACTCAAAATGCTTGTGGGAATAGGTACAGATAAGGAAAACAAATGAAAATAGAAAAGTATAAATCAGAAACAGACTACTGCAGCTAATCTACGGTAATGACACTTATCATTAGTTACTTAATTGACCTTTACATTGTTTTTCATCTAATACTAAGAGAAACATTTCAAGCACAGGTAGTGGATAGGCAACTCTTGCAAGTTTCTGTACTGTCTTTCTCCTCCTTGGCTGTTCTACAACCCAAATAAGTTTAAGTATACATACATGAAAATGAAGGGGTTTGTTTTTATGCTGCCAATAATGATTGTCACATTATCATCACTATCACTGTCGCTATTGCTGATGTCATCTTCTTCCTCTATGGGTACCTATGGGGTATTCAAGACACAAGGGAAAGTCAATATGGAAATAGGATCCTAGATAAAACTGGCAATCAAAGAGAGATTTATATCTTAATGTTAACATCAGTGGTGATAATCTTAAAAAGAGAAAATAAAGTTGGAACAAAGCTTAGCAACCAGGATTACACCATAACCTGACCATAGCCCCTTGCACACATCAAGATCATTGGGTAAGTATCTTGATAATCTTTGGAATACAGTTTTCTTGTGACAGTAGATTATGCAACATAACAATAACACCATATAACCTGAGGAGATGGGAGAGCTGGCTCTAGAATATTTTAGTGGCCCCTATTGCTGATTATAATTCTTAATTTGCATCTATTATTGCTATTTATTTTCTTTTTTCCTAAATATAAAAAAGAGACTCTACACATCAAGATCTAATCCAGTTTACCTCTCCAATGCAATTACTCTGGCTTCAGCATAACATACTGAAGCTATTTGAGAGAATTATTACTTACATAGTTGATTGGCAGTATTCATAAATTTTATACTTGCAAATTCTCCTGCTTACTAATGCATATTTATGACCCCCAAATCAATATTTGCTTTGTGCTTTCAGTCATTTACAGATATGCCAAGAGTGGCTTTAACTTGATTCACTTGTAGTGCACATTTCTAGCTGGGGTACAAGAAAATGATACTCTTCCTTCATTTTTCAGAACTTATACTGTAAGCAAATTTTGCGTATTGGCTATTTAATTTCATATTTCTGTGCTTTACATTCACAATTTTATTGTTAGAATGGCCCCTAGACATAGTGCTAAAGAATTGTCTTAGCAGAAGAATACTGGGATTTGCCTTATAAAGAAAACTTATGCTAGACAAGCTTTGGTCAGTTATGAGTGATAATGCTTTTGGTCATGAGTCCAATGTTAATGAATTAACAACATGTTACAATAAGGTAGCTTTAAACAGAAATGTACAAAAACAAAGTTATGTCTTGATTGGTTGACATAAATGTGACCAAAGGCTCCCAGGAATTTAAGTCTGTATTTCATCTAGGAATAATGGATCAGTATTTGTTAATTTAATATTTAGAGTAACTTTACAGAGCATTAACAATCATTAATGTTGAGAGTTGACTATATCTGTATAATACACAAGTAGAAAATTTCTCAACCAAATATCACTAGGTTTTACTGAAAAAAAATCTCAAAATGGTTTATTGCAATGTGAGTACTGATGGAAATCAGTATGGAGATACCTCAAAATCTATATTAGAAATTCCATTTGATTCAATTATGCCTCTCCTGAGTGTATTACCCAAAGAATTAAAGACATCATGCTATAATGATGCATGCATATCTATGTTTATAACATTACAATTAAACAGAGCTAAACTCTGAAAACAGCCTAGATGCCCATCAATAGATGAATGAATAAAGAATATGTGGCCTACACTGTGACAAAAATAGCTTGCTACTGGCAAAGAAATAGACCTGAGGATCAGTGGAATAGATTGGAAGATACAAAAACAATCCCAGATGTACTCAACTACCTCGTCTTTGACAAAGGGGCCAACCATCCCCAGTGGAGGAAAGAGAGCCTCTTTAATAAATGGTGTTGGAGGGCTGGGGATTTAGCTCAGTGGTTCTGCTGCCTGCCTTGCAAACACAAGGACTTGAGTTCAATCCCTGGTACCAAAAAAAAAAAATGGTGTTGGAAAAACTGGATTTCAACCTGTCAAAGATGAAAACTAGACCCTTATTTTTCACATGCACTAAACTAAAATCCAAGTGGATTAAAGTTCTAAATATTAAAAAAGCAACTCTAAATCTTCTGGAAGATAAGTTAGGCAGAACTCTTAAAGACATTGGCATAGGAAAAGACTATGAACAAATCCTCAGTAGCACAGGAACTAGCACAAAGAATCAACAACTGGGACCTCATCTTATTAAAAAGCTTCTGCACTGCAAAAGAAACCATCAACAGAACTAAGAGACAACCTACAATGTGGGAAAAATTTTTTACCAGCTGCTCCTCAGGCAAAGGACTATTATCTAGAATATATAAAGAATTAAAAAAAACAGCCCCCCCAAATATAAAGACCCAATTCAAATATGGGCATCTGAAATGACACATTTTTCAGACAAAGAAGTAAAAGCAGCAAGTAAATACATGAAAAAATGCTCCACATCACTGATCATTCGAGAGATGAAGATGAAAACAACACTGAGATTCCACCTCACCCCACAAAGAATGGCTGCTATCAAGAAATCAACCAATAACAAATGTTGGTAGGGTTGTGGGGAGAAAGGAACCCTTCTCCACTATTGGTGAGAGTGCAGACTGGTGCAACAACTGTGGAAATCAATATGGAGATACCTCAAAGAGCTGGGACTAGAGGTTCCATTTGATCCAGCCATCCCTCTGCTGGTTATCTTTCCAAGAGAATTAAAAGAATCATATCACAGTGATATATCCACACCCATGTTTATAGTGGCAGTTTGTAATAGCTAAAACTTGGAAACAGCCCATTTGCCCATCAGTTGGAGACTGGATAAAGAAGATGTGGTTTTTCTATAAAATGGAATATTACTCAGCCATAAAGAATGAGAAATTAAATTCATTCATAGGAAAATGGATACATATTGAGGATATATTCCTAAGTGAAATAAGTAAATCACACATGTGTAAATACCAAATATTTTCTCTGTTGCAAATAAAGTAAAATAGTACATAAGATCCTAGTGATATAATGGACAATGTGAACTAGGAAAGGGGCTAAAGGTATAGGGAAGGCGGGATGGGTAGGGGAAAGCTAATAATGGAAAAGAAAAAATATGAGAAAATGAAAAAATGGAAATGGAGTGTTTGTAAAGGGGGAGGGGAGGAGGGGTGAAGGGAGGGCAGGGACAAGGGGAAAAATGAGAACCACGACCTGTCATGTAAAGGTCCAAGATCCCAATGATGAATGTAACTATACCTAAAATTTACCAATAAACTCAATGAGAAAAAAGAAAGAATATGTGGCCTATATACACAATGTCATAATATTTAAGCTTAAAGAAGGTGGAAATCATATTATTTGCAGGAAAATGGATGGAACTTGAGACCGTAACATTAAGTGAACTAAGTCAGACAGTTAAATATTACTTGGTTTATCTTGTATGAGAAATCTAAAATATAAGTAAGTAAACTATTATATATTGCAAACATATGCTAATAGAAAAAAAGCATTTGGAAATAGAAGAGCTACTTAGTAGGCCCCAATATAGTATTAGAAAAACTTTTACAGTAATGCCAGACTAACTGCATTTTCTTTTTTGATACATTTATAAGCTTGACAGATTACTGACATAAGTTAGATTACATTGCAGTCTCAACAGAACACTTGACTATATCTTTCATTATATCTTTTTGGACAACATGGAGTTATACGGTCTTCAATGATAAAACAATTGAGTAGTAACCTGATTAAGGGTTTTTTTTGGTACCAGGTTTTGAACTCAGATCCTTGTGCTTGTGAAGCAGGCACCAGAACCACTGATCTAAATCCCCAGCCATTGATTAGGGAATTATTGCAAGATAGTTCTATGGTACCGGATTTAAGCTTTATTCTTCCAAGCCCTGACTTTTTTTTAAGAGTAGGAAAAATCTGTTGAGAGAAAGATAGCTTCTATTGAAGAGAGACAGTACAGGGACTGGAAAGTGAGTTGCCCACTCACCCCACTTCTCAAAGATGTTTTGTACAGCAAAGCCATGAGGTGAGGTGGGCTCAAGGTGGGACAAAAGTATAAGAGCCAATGGAAAATTACAAGGTGGGCATGAGGTGGGGCAAAACCATGACCAACCAATAAGATTACAAGCACAGGTACCCAGTAATATTGATTAAATGGGGGGTCACATGGGGGAGCGAGTCATTTGGCAAGCTTACAAGGATGTTCAGTCAGGATGGGTTGGGGATATTTCCTGGAAAGGCTGGGTTAAGACCTTGGTCCCTCAACCCAGGTGACTTATGCCTATTCAGAATATCAATCACTGGTATGTATCCCCAGGGGAAGCACAAGGCTGTGATAATTTCTCTCCTTGTACAATTCTGAACTTCAGTGAATGTGTCTTACTTGTCCTCCATGTTGGTTCCTTGACTTTCCTCCATGATTAAAGCTCTGTCTTTGACAAAATTTTTATTAATAATTTTCACAAAGAAATAGTAAGATTCACTAATATAGTTTGATGTGTTAAGAAATTATATAAGTACTGGGTATGATGGTAGAAGTATCCCTCACATGGTTTTGTTAGTTAGAAGAGTTAAACATAGGAAAATGGATGCATATTGAGGATATACTCCGAAGTGAAATAAACAAGTCACACATGTGTAAATACTGAATAGTTTCTCTGATGTGAAAAACTATAACAGCACATAAAATCCTAATGAAATATCTGACAATCTGAAATAGAAAGAAAAGGGCTAAAGCTGTGGGGAAAGTGGGAAGGGTAGGGGAAAGGTAATAAGGGAAAAGAAAAAATATGAGAAAATGAAAAAATGGAAATAAAGTGTTTGCAAATGGGGAGGGGAGGAGGGGGTGAAGGGAGGGCAGGGACAAGGGGAAAAAATGAGAACCAAGACCTGTCATGTAAAGGTACAAGATCCCAATAATGAATGTAACTATATCGTATACCTAAAATGTACCAATAAACTCAATGAGAAAAAAAGAAGAGTTAAAATTTAGAAAGGAGACTATATTCTAAGGAAAGAAAGATAGGAACAGCTCTAGGAATCAAGAATTAGGTGAAAAGAAAGCTGAAAACAAAGAAAAATAGAAAGACAACAGAAAGAAAAGTGTGAAGCAATCTCTAATGCCAACCCTGATTCCTTGCAAGGAGGGGAACCTGACTCCACAAACACAAGGTAAACTTGGAAAGGACCAGCATCCTCAGTGATAAACAACATACTAGCAGCTCTAGCCACAGGAGAAACCCACTGTTATTGCATGGTGAAATTCAGTGTGGGAGTTTAGTGTGAAGGTGACTCCTCTCGCATAGCAGGCTAGATTTAGAGAAGAAATCCACTGCAGTGCTCATCATATCTTACAGTGATATAACCAGTAGTTTAATGTTTGACTACTGGAGATCAGAAGTCAGAGAACAATCACACTTCAAGGTCCTTGGAGACACCCTGATGGAGTGACTTGGGGGTATAGTCACAAGAGATAGTTGAGGAGAGGGGAAAGGTTAATGCAAACCTTCTGAGAAGTTTAAGCTATAGGGAATTTGGACTGTGGAGAGCATGGTGATCAGCAACACTACCCTCTGTGGTAAGAAATGAGGTCCATCGTGTGTGTTTTTCTGAAGGTTCTGGGTGTGAAAGTGCCAAGATTGAGCCCACCAGATTGCTTGATTTTCTTGCTGCCCACCTCAAACACAAAGCTCACTGGTCTGTTTGCTTTCCCCCTCTGACATCTTTAGGGATATGTCTGTATTGGAATGTTTGCCACTTCCTAAGGTTTACAGAAAGGAGCATCTGGAGCAATTTGGCAACATAACCAGCCCATGTACCACAAAGCTAGTTGGAAACAGCAGTGACTCATTGCACAGGAAGAAAGAAGCAAACAAATGTGATGCATGACTCAGCTTTCATAAGCACCCAAAATTCAGCGGGCCCCAGGTGTGAGTCACCATCCCTCATATCTAGTGGATTACAATATTACAGGCCCCCAAAAGACACTTCACCAACTCGAACAGCTCAGTGTAGAAGAATATTTTGATTTATTTTTTTTCCTTTATTTTTATTCTTTCTAAATATCTTTCCTTTATTATTTTTGTTTTTTACTTTTACTTTTTATATTATTTACTATTGTGTTTAATTGGAGTTTCATGTCTCTTCTTTTTTTCTTATCTTAAATTTATTGTCTTTTAAAATCCTGTTTCTTCTTTCATTTTTCATCTCCCATGCATCTCTATTTTATTATTACTTCTATTACTATACTTTTAACCTTTTATTAAGGTTTAGTTTTGACATTTTGTGGAGGGCTGCTCCAGGAAAGAAGGAGTTAACTTTGATAATAAGAGAACATTTGGTTCAAGGCCTAGCAGCTGTACCTTGTCTGAAAAATAAATACTTCTCCATCTTTCTGGAATGTTTTGAAACCCAGTATAGTTTCTGTGGGAACCTTGCCTTTTTCTTGTTCACTTATGTGACTTAGTAAATAATTTCCATGACTGTAAGATGATGGCTATGTAATTGTAAAATATAAAATTATGTAGAGCCTGGAATAAAGCAGATTTCTTGTTTCCACACATGTGAGTGTGCTTTTCCTTCTTTCATCCTCTCTCTCCTTCAGGAACTGTTAGATTAGTGGGAGCTGGACTCCCACAAAATTTACACTTTATTCTCTATTGTTAATGATGGCATCATTGTTGCTTTTAATTAATTTTTGCTATATGTCAACATTTGATTGGTCTTTGTTTCTTTCTTTCTTTTTTTTTTGAGACAGGGTCTCACTATGTAGTTGAGACTGACCTGGAACTCACTATGTAGCCCAGGCTGGTCTGGAACTCACAGTGATCCTCCTGCCTCAGCCTAGTGCTGGGATTACAAGCATGCACCACCATGCCTGGCATTCTTTCTTTGTACTGGGTATTGTGCTTGCAAGGATCTTGCACTGGTGAGGCAGGCAGCAGAACCACTGAGCTAAATCCCTAGCCCTGGTCTTTGTTTTATTATCATTACTATAATATGTTTTCACCTCTCCAAGTGGTACTGGGGACTAAGCCCTCAAAAGAAGGCCCTTACATAAAAGTAGAAAAGATATACAACCTAAGAGATACACAAATCTCAACACAAAAACAAAACAAATATGAAAAGTCAAGGTAATGTGGTTTCTCTAAAGGTCTATAACCTATCAATAACTGAATGCAAGTATACAGAAATGGATGAAACAGCAGATAAAAAATGAAAAATATTATCATGTATATTAATTAAAGACTTCAAAGAGGATACAAATAAACAACTAAATGAATTAAGAAAGACAATGCAGGAGGGCTGAGGATGTAGCTCAGTGGCACAATGCCTGCCTGGCAAGTATAAGGTAATGAGTTCTATCCCCAGTACTGAAGAAAAAAAAGAAAGAAAGACTATGCAGGGGATGAGGGAGCAACTCAACAAAGAAATAGAAATTCTTCAGAAGAATCAAACAGAAATCTTAGAAATAAAAATGCAATAAGTCAAATAAAAATTCAGAAGAAAACAGCATCAATACACATTGCCAAGAAGAAAACCAAATTTCAGAGCTTAAAGATGTGGTGATAATAAAGATGCTAATAGATAATATAGATAAATTGATAGATAGATGCTAAAAGATAATATAGATGCTAATAAAGAAATAAAGAAAAATCATGAACAAAACAAAACACCTAAAAAACATTAAATAACCAAACATAAGATTTTTTTTGTGTGTAGAAGAAGCTAAGGAGGTTTAGACTAAAGTCATAGAAAATCTATTCAGTTGAGAGAACAACAGAAAATTTCCCAAATCTTGTGAAAGATATGGACATATAGATACAAGAGACATTTCGAATCCCAAATAGTCAGGGGTGAAGGGAGGGCAGTTACAAGGGGAAAAAATGAGAACCAAGACCTGTCATGTAAAGGTACAAGATCTCAATAATGAATGTAACTGTACTGTCTACCTAAAATGTACCAATAAACTCAATGAGAGAAAAAAGAAAGAATCCCAAATAGGGACAGAAAAGAACCTCCTTGCATCATATTATACTTAAAACGCCCAGGTTACAAAACAAGGAAAGAATATTGGAAATTGCAAGAGAGAAATATCAAGTTACCTATAAAGGCAACTCTATGAGTGGTACTACAGATTTTTCTATGGATGCACTAAGGGTGAGGACGGTATGAAATATCTCAAGCTCCAAAAGAAAATAATTGCCTATCTAGATTATTATACCTATTAAAGCGATATTTCAGAATCAAAGGAGAAATAAAGACTTTTCAAGACAAGCATAAATTAAAGGAATTCATGACCACTGAGCCGCAATGTAAAAGATACTTAAAGAAATCCTACACACAAAAGAGGATAGTAGATGAGCACATGAGAATTAGGGAATAACTAAACATTACAGAAAACAACAAAATGACAGTGTCTTAGCTACTTTTCCCATTGCTAGGACAATATACCCACACCCACAATTTAAAGGAGGAGACGTATATTTTAGATCAGCTTGTAGAGGTTTCAGTCCATGATTAGGCTGGCTCCAAGGAAGGTTGGCATTTCACAGGAGCATGAGAGAGGACTATTGCTCACAGAATGGTAGACAAGAAACAGGGGGTATCAAGAGAAGAGCCAAGAAAGGAAATATAACTTTCCAGGTCATGCTTACAGTGACTCACATTTTCTGACCAGGTACCACCTCCTAACAGCCAAAAATAAAAGATCCAATAAAAAATTGGGCAATGAAAATAGATACTTTTCAAAAGAAGATGTACAGGTGCTCACTTCGGCAGCACACATACAAAAGATGTACAAATGGCCATTAAGTACATCAAAAAATGTTCTGCATCTTTGGCCATTAGAGAAATGCAAATCAAACAACACTGAGAGTCATCTTCAAAAAGAATGTTGTCATTAAAAACTAAAAAATAGCAAATGCTGATAAAGTTGTAGAGAAAAAAGAATGCTTCTATGTTGCTATTGCAAATGTACAACCACTGTGGGAATCCCTATGAAGAAGCCTCAAAAAAATAAAAATAGAAATTGTATTTGACCCTTTATACCTGTTTTGGGTATCTTGAAAGAGTTAAAGACATTGATGGAGGAGATGGGAAGTTAGAGAGGGTTAAGGGAAGGAAAAATGATTAAGATGTGATATGTATGTACATTACTTCTTAAAGATGAATGTAATTTTTATGTATCAATATGTATACTAATAAAAAAGAAAAATAAAAAAGTTAAAGGCATCATGTTACAGTGATATATGTTTATGGCAGCACAATTCATAACAGCTAAATAAAGTGGCTTACATTCCCTTCAACTGGTGAAGGGATAAGGAGACTTGGTATATATATATATATCTATCTATCTATCTATCTATCTATCTATCTATGTGTATACACACACACACACACATATATACATGCAATGGAATACTACTCAGTCATAAAGGGTAAATTTAATTCAATTGTGGGAAAATGGATGCACCTTAGAACCATAGTTCTAAGTGAAATATATCAGACACATTATTTCTCCTATATGAGAACCACAAAATATATATAATTTAAAGAACAAAATAAAAGAGGATGATAGGAAATAGTGAGGTAGACTATCTGGAGATAGAAAGTGGATCTAGGATGGAAGTATAACTTTGGATGAGGAAAGGAAAGGAAAATAAAAATGATTAAGATGAAATAAGTGTATATGCCATTTCCCTAGGATGATTGTAATTATTATGTATCACAGACATATAACAATAAAATAAATAAATTTAAAAAATTGAAGTGATGAAGAAGGTAAAAGGATCAACCAAGAACATATAACAACTATAAATATATGCACAAAACACCACTGTGCACAATTTCATAAAATGATGCTTGACAGAGACACATAGGCCCCAATACAATAATCAGGGGTGACTTTAGTTCTCTATTTTTGCCAGTATATAGGTGATCCAGACAAAAATATCAGTAATGAAACATGAGAGTTATACTGTACTATAGAACAATAGGACTTAACAGATATCTATAGAATATTCCATCCAACAACTCCAGAATACTCATTCTTTTCAACATCTCACGGAGTTTTCTCCAAACTAGATAACAATATAGGCCATAAAGTAAGTCTTAACAGATGCAAAATATTGAAATAACTTCTTCCATCTCGTCAGAATATAATGGAAAGAAACTAGAAATAAATCTCAAGAAAAACTATGGAATTTATACAAATGTAGATATGGAACAACTAACTTTTAAATGATCAGTGGGTCATTGCAGAAATCAAGGAAGAAATTTAAAATTTTCTACATAATGAAAATGGAAATAAAACATATCACAACTTTCAGGATATAGCAAAAGCAACTATAAGAAGAAAATTTTTAGCTATGTGTGCCTACATCCAAAAAATCAGAGACCTCAAAAGGAAAAGTACAAATGGTCAACAAATGTTTGAAAAGAAGTTCAACATCTTTAGACATTGCAGAAATGCAAATCAAAACTACACTGAAGTTTTATCTCACCCCAGCCAGAATGGTTATCATTAAGAATACAAGAAACAACAAATTCAGAAATGAGACTTCAGAGAAAAAGAATCCCTTTTACACTGCGGTGTGAATATAAATTAGTATGGCCACCATGAAAATCATTATGGAGGTTCCTAAAAAAAAGTAAAAATAGAACAACCATATGCTCCAGCTATTCCATTCTTTGGCATATGGAAAGGAATTTAAATCATCATACAATAGGGATACTTGTATACCCTTGTTTATTGTGGCACAATTTACAATTACCAAAGTATAGAACCAACTTAAGTACCCATTGACTATGAATGAATAAGTAAATATGGTATATGCACACAATTCAATATTATTTAGCCATGAAGAAGAATGAAATCATGCCATTTACAGGAAAATGGATGCAATGTTAAGGAAAATAAACCAGACTTAGAAGGACAAGTATTGCATATTTTCCCTGATATATGGCATCCAAGGGAAAAAATTAAAGATGACATGAAGGGAAGAAGGATACTATTATTAAAGATAAATGGAATAAGGAGGAACTGGAGGAGTGTGTAAGAAAGGGAAATTAGAAATAGATATGATCAAAATATGTTAAATGCATATATAAAAATTTTAAATGAATTGCTTAAGAAAAGATGGTAGAATAGGAAATATCCTGATCATATTCTTCCACAACAATAATTTGGCAGCCATCCACAGAAAAATGTGTCTTTGTGGGAGTTTTGGGTTCCAAGTAGATGTGAGAGTCCAATGGAGTCCAAGAGGGTAAAGTAGACTGTGCCTATATATGTGTTGCTTAATGTTGTATAAAATAGTAGTTTTCAGGGTATGCTTTGCCTAGGTTGGCTTAATTTTATAAAGTACATATTTGCTCCATTTTAAGTGCAAGTGGTGAGGCAGAATAACTTCCTTACTTGCCTGTAAATACATAACTGACAGGTATTGACCATACTAAACATAAAGCAAAACACCCATCAACAAAATCAATCATAAGGCAGAAGATGAAAACTAATTTAATCATGCTAATAAAATTATCACTTGTGAAGTTATCAAACTAAATAAAGGGCACATGGATGTATGACCTATCAAACCCATATTAGAGAAAAATCAGTCCCTTGAGCCTATTGGACAAACAAGACCAATGAATGATGCAACTCCCTTACCTGGATAATATGAAAGGTGGGGCACTGAGGTACGGTGACACATACATTGCATATCATATTAAACCACCTGGAGGGGGGGGTCACAAGAGCATAAGCAAGGAACTCTGGCTTCCCATCCTCCAGACTTCATCTCAGCTCAATTTACCTCCTTGATGCAGCCCAATGAAATTGCTTGCCATACAAATTTGAGCTGTGAACAAGTTCCACACTCTTGAGAAAATCTGCTACCTCCAAACCCCTCTGCCTGGTCTGTAATCTTATCTGGCCACCTGTGATCACATGGGCATACTCTTTGCCTTTGTTTTCAGTTTTGTCTCTTTAAATTCTACTGTTAACCTTTTCTTTTTCTTTTTTTTTTTGTAACAGGGATTGAACTCAGGACCTTGTGCTTACAAGGCAGGTGGCAGAACCACTGAGCTAAATCCCTGGCCCCTGTTAACCTTTTCTTAAACATTCTGTAACCTATATATTATTGTGTGAAGTTGACATGTGACTTGAATATTATAGATATTAGTAATTAAGATTGGAATTGAATAAAAGAACTTATGATTTCCTGGCTTATGGCTATTAAAGAAATCTTAAACACTCAACAAGATAAAACTGACAGAGATGACATGGATTGTGAATTTATTGTTATTCAATAAATTCTGAAATTGTGGGATGACACAATTTTGTCTGACTTATGCTAATGGCATAGGTCACTCATGACATCAAGATGAAGAAAGACTGTTCTAAGATGGTAAGCCTCTTCTTGGATGGCAGACTTGCTAATCATAATTCTGGCTATAGATGTAAAAAAATCAACATATAAAAAGCAGTGGTATTTCTACATACCACAAAGAAAGTTTTTGAAAAAGAATTAAGAAAGTAATCCCACTTAAAATAGCATAGAAACAATTAAATATTTAAGAATAAATTCAAAAAGAACACAAGAGATATGTACCCTGAAAATTTGCTAAATATTGATGAAAAGATATAGAAAAAAAGACACACATAGAAAGATACCCTGTGTTCATGAACTGGAAGAATTAATGTAGTCAAAGTATTTATACTATCCAGAGATTTACAGATTCAGGGTCACTACTATAAATAGTCCAATATCATTATTCAGAAAATAGAAAAAAGATTCTAAAATTTGTATGGAGCCATAAGAGACCTTGGATAACCAGAGCAATGTTGAGAGAGAAGGATGCTGAAAATTTCACACTTCTTGATTACAAATTAGATTACAAAGCCACATAATCAAAATAGGATGATATCTAAACATCATATTGTACTCCATACATTTGTAAAATTATAATCTGTCAACTAAAAATAAAATTTAAAGAAGATACATAAACCAATGAAAGAGAATAGCAAGCTCAGTAATAAACCCATGTACATATGGATAATTATTCTTCGACAAGGGCACCAAGAATACACAATTGGGAAAAGATGATCCCTTTAATAAGTAGTATTGGTAAATAGCAAATCTACATGCAATAGAATGAAAATGGCCTCTTATTCATACTCAAAAATTAATTCATAATGAATTAAAAGTTCACACATAATTCCTGAATCTGTAAAATGCTAAAAAAATGGGAAAAGGAACTTGACATTGGTCTGACAATGATTTCTTGGATATGACACAAAAGGTATAGAGAAAAAAGCAAAAATAAACAAGTGGGGGTATGTTAAACTAAAACATTTCTGCAAATGAAGGAAGCAAAGTGAACAGGAAACCTTCAGAAAAGAAAATATGTGTAAACCATACTTTAAAAAGTAGTTAGTATATAAAAAACATAAGTAACTTGTAGAATTCAATAGCATAAAATCCCAAATAACCTGATTAAAACATGGTCAAAGAGTGTGAATAGGGGCAGGGATTTAGCTCAGTGATTCCACCGCCTGCCTCACAAGCGCAAGGACCCACGTTCGAACACCAGTACCAAAAAAACCAAAAACCAAAACACAAAAAACAAACCAAAAAAACAAAAAAACAGTGTGAATAGACATTTTTTTCAAAAAAGCATAGTAATTGCCAAGAGGTGCTCAACATCATTAATCATCAGAGAAATACAAATCAAAACCACAAAATCACACTTGTTGGGATGGCTACTGTCAAAAAATCAAAAGTTAAGCGAGGATATAGAGAATCATTGCACACTAATAGAGTGAATGTAAACTGGTACAGCCATTATGTATAAAATATGAACATTCCTCTCAAAATTGAAAAGAGCATTGCAAGATCTCACACATACATGGGATCTGAAAAAGTCAAACTCATACAGCCAGAGAATAGAACATTGGTTTCCAGGGTCTGGGGAGTGGAGAAAAGAGGAAATATCAATCAAAAGATATTGGTTAGTTATAAGATAATTATGTTCTGGGGGAATCTAATGTACAGCATGATGACTGTAGCTCATACTATTACATTGTATAATTAAAATGTGTGAAGAGAATAGATGTTAAGTGTTCTTGCCATAAAAATTTGGGGCTGGGGTTATAATTCAGAGGTAGAGCATGTGCTTATCAAAGGCTTGGATTCATTCCACACACACACACACACACACACACACACACACACAAAGAAAGAAAAGAAAAAAGGTAGTTATTTGAGGTGATGGTTGTGTTAACATCATTATGCCAATCATTTCACAATGTATACCCAAAGGCATGTTGCATATCTTAACTAAATACAATTTTTATTCATCAATTAGACCTCAATAAAACTTGAGGAAAAAATATGTGAGAGAGCATGTCTAATTTGATAAGAATAAAAAATGAAAGTTTTGAATGGGCCAAATTTTATAATATGAAATTTAGTAGAAATATATATGTTAAGTATAAAAGCAGGTATATATGTAAAATAGTTAGAAATTCTACTTAGCATATATCCTGAGAATTTTACTTTGCAGTAAGTAACATGTATAGACTATAAACTAAGAGAACAAAAGCAACAGATTTATTCTTGAATGAATTAAAAGAAATGCACTATGTGGAAGGAAGCAGGTGACAGTCCTGCCTACATGTAATCCACTCATTCAGCTTTAGAAGTACTGCATTCATCTGAGAATGCCACACTTTTAAAAATGTCCAAACAAACTGGAATGTATTCAAAGAACTAGGACGACAAGGGGGCTCCAAAGCAAGTCATATGAGGAAAGATTGAAGGAATGATGAATATTTTACCTATTCTGGAGAAGATTCAGGGCTAAAGTAATAGTGGAAAGAAAGACTACCATCTTCTAAAGTTTGTAGGAATGGCATGTAGAAGCAACATTATGTTTGCCATATATGGTTTAGAAGAGATGAGTTAGAACAAATGCTTAGAAAGTACAGTAATATAGCTCTCTACTCAGGTAAGGAAGGAACAACAAAGAAGGAAAAGCTTATGCTTATTTAAAAGCCTAAAAGAAGGATTTATGGATAAAAAGATTGTGACCACTAGATAACCATACTTTCTCAGTGTGCTTTAATTTTCTGTTGACATCAGTATCCTAATACCACACACTATCTGGTATCTTCTTAACTCTTTCCCTTTTCCATTTCCTATGCTCTTCCCACATCGCAGTATTTTTCTGTTCTTTCCACACTTACCCTCTCACAGAAGTCTCTACCTTCAGCACTGCTAACCTTCTTCTCTTGAAGATCATCTTGTTGGTGAAGAAACGATTCCCCACGGCTAGAAAAAATGACATAACAATAAATACTCCTTAGATCTGTTTGCCTCCCACCAGATTCTTTACAATTAAAAATGGCATGAATAGTAATCTTTTTCTTTTAAAGTGTAACCCAGGAACTAAAGCCAAATTAATGAATAATTAAAATTGAAATCTGACAATGCATTGAATATAATGTTGAGCTGAAAGAGACATTAGGGGTCACCTAGACCACCTTTTTTTTTTATACAAATGACAGAGTGAAACTTAGATCAGTACATTTTCTCTCAGTTCTAGAGCCAGATACTTCCATTTGTTTTACTTTAATTGCTTCAAAATAGTTATGCAATAAAACTGGCTCACTTGATGTATTTATTTTGGTTTTAACCAAACATGTTTCAGTTTGATACTTTCAGCCAATTTTGTTGTTGTGGCTGTTTCTGTTCAGATCACAGCTACTAACCTAATTTTGGTTTATAATACTTGTAATAAACACAAATTTATCAGTGGTAGCAAAGTGTTTTAGCTATGTTAGGAAGATGGCCTTAATTATTCATAATAGAAATGTGGCTTTTCTAAGCCATTTAGGCTGTTACTGCAAGAAGAGAAGGTGGCACTTAGAATGTTTCCTACTCTCTATTTTCATAATTAAATAAATTAGTCCTAAAATAAGCTAAATATAAACTATTCATTTTCTCCAAGAGTTCGTAGGAATTTGGTTTATCAGCTCTCTAAGGTAGGATCTGTATTTCATCTTTAGTGTTATTAGCATCATTTATCCACTTAGTCTTAGGAGGATTCTCAGCTGAAAACTAAGTGTAACACAAATCAGTACCCACTACAGTCCATAGCAAAGAGTACAGAACATGAGAAATCAGGATACCAAAGACACCTTCTCAGACACTTGTTCTAGTAGGATTTTTTTTTCAAACCAGTTGCAGATAGTGAAAGACCAAAGATCCTTTCTATTGATAAATTCCCACCTCCTTGTGTTGAACGACTCATGGAAGGGTACATTGATATTCTTTATGTATCAAGACAATCTGTAATGTAGTTTTGCTATTAATTTTGATTGTATCATCAGCTGTTGCCACAAAGATGGCAATTTTAATATGAATAAAAGGTTTCATAACTTACTTCAATAAGGATGTATCCTCCTGCTTGTGGGTATTATTATCTGTAAATATGAGAAAAGTTAATGTAAAAATGAAAGAGAAATCCTCAAATCAATAGCAGAAAGATGTGAGAAGGAAATACAAACAATTGAAACACACAATTGGCTTAAATGGCTGGTGGCACAAAAACCCTATATGCAGAACCTTGCCTGTCACCAGTTCCTTCCTTCTCAAAATTAGGTTACTGAACCTAAATGTAATCAGGATCTTATTAACAACCTATAAGAAAGTTTGATGAAAGGCAATAGCATTCAACTACTTTAGAACTGGGATCTATAGTAGTACTACTGGCACTTTTAAACTAACAAGGACAAAGAAGGAAGGGAAGAATTGAAAATATTTTATTGAATATTATTTTCTATTTCAGTGCTCTCTGAAATTGATGACATACAATAACATTCTGGAATTCTAGACATTTTCTCCTAAAATGTTTCAAAAGCAAAGTTTAAAAGGTCCCAAGATAAAGGCTATATTTTAAAAAATCAATGTTTTTTTTCTCATTCAGTTTATTGGTACATTTTAGGTGTACAGTACAGTTGCATTCATTATTGGGATCTTGTACCTTTGCATGATAGGTCTTGGTTCTCATTTTTTCCCCTTGTCACTGCCCTCCCTTCACCCCCTCCTTCCCTCCCCATTTACAGTTTATTTCCATTTTTCATATTTTTTTCCCTTATTCCCTTTCTCCTACCCTTCCCACTTTCCCTACACCTTTAGCCCTTTTCTTCCTATTTCACATTGTCAATTATCTCATTAGGATATTATGTATTATTATAGTTTTTCACACCAGAGAAACTATTCGGTATTTACACATGTGTGGCTTATTTATTTCACTTAGGAGTATATCCTCAATATGTATAAAATCAATGTTTAAGAAAATCAGGATAAGGTATATACATGCAGCTCAGTTGTAGAGTGCTTGCCTAGCATGCATGAGATCCTGATGGTCATGATTTTAATCCCAGCACTTAAAAAACATAAACAACAAAATAGGATAAAAATAAATAGACTCAAATGTAAAAAATAAAGTGCATTTAATATCTTTGAGGTGAAAGTGCTTTGAAGACATATCCACATTGAGGCAAAGAAGCAGGAGTATGCAATGTCTCTGATGTTGTATAATGTGAGATTATGATATGGAAAGGTAAAATTACCTCCCCAAGGTGAGAAAAAGACCTGAAGTATGTGTTAAATACCACAGTTTATATAGTTTGTCTGGTAGGTCCTTCAATTTGTACAATCCCAGATGACTCATGTAGGAGGAAGAGAACAGAAAGGAAATAGAATATCAGTTCACACTGGGAAAATCTAATCATCTTTAACATTGTTTCTTTCCAGCTGTGTCCACCTGCAGCCCCATATGGTTTAGTAGGGGGTGCTCATTTATTTTATCATTCTGGATGCCTTTCATTAAAGGGAACCCATAATTCAATTCAATGGTTTTAGGGGAAAACTAAGGAGTCTAGTATGGCATAAAGTGAAATGATTTAAAAGTCAGAAAGAAGAGGTGGAACGTCAAGCAAAAAGCACTGGGAGAGAGGAAGTGGTTTTCCCTTTAATCCTTGGGAGTTTGAGAGATGACCTGAGTCGCTCCAAATGGTAACATGGGGAGATTCTCTTTCTCCTTAGTATAATGGTAAAAAAGTAGTCCCTTACCTGGGTAATGCCAGTGTTCCTTATCTTCTAACTCTGGGTGGCCTCTTGCATCGCACTCTGCTTCAGAAGACTCTGGTTCCTGCTCTCTAGACATAGCTCAACGATTAGGCCTTTAGATTTGGTGACAGGGCTGTGGGGAGACCTGTTGAAGGAGTTGACTGTAAACAGTAACTGCTATAGTAGCCTACAACAAGTACTTAGGATGGAAAAAAGTAGGTAAACACTGAATGAGAGATACTGGAGTCTAGGATTGAGCAGTAGTCCATGGGAGCCCAAAAGGGGTCAAATTGTGTAAGATGAAGGGCGAATTTTGGTTCAGCAGTGAACCCCCGGCTACCATTGCACAATCAGAAACTTAAAGCCTCTAGAGCTTCACGCTTTCATCACAATCCTTTCTTCTATTCTTTCAATAACAAAAATGTATTCATATGAGGGAGTTGAGGGCTGTGGTTTGGTGGAGGGGGGTTAGTGTAGGAAGTGAAAATGTCACACCTGTGTAGCACACTAAAGGTCCATTGTCGTCATTGGATGACCTAGAAAACACTGGCTTCTAGACCTTCTGTCTGGTAGGATGGAAGTGCTAACGAAATATCAGTGACATACGTGATATTTGGCTGCCTTGAGGTGGTTGGCCCCTTACTCTTCCTTTCATTGAGCAGTGAGAGGAAGCGGCACACTACCTCTGTGTCAGACATACGACCTTCCTACCTGAGAAAGTTACCACGGATTTTCCACCGAGCTTGAGTCTCCTTCCTGGCTGGCCACACAAGCCGTAAGTAGCTACTTGATTTCCCAGCAGTACTTGCGCGCTGCAGAAAGCTGAGTTCCCCTAGTCTTGTGACATCAGACCTTATGGAATGCTCCCTTAGTGACGTTACAAGGAACAGCGCCACAGAGTTCAGTGAAATTAGCCACCAACATGCCGACGCAGTACTACTGTAGTGTCCCACTAGCCACCAAGTCTCACTGGTGAGACCCGGGGGCGTAGCACCTATACCTATACTGCTCTTTCTGATATCTCAAAAGTCCACACTAATATTCTAGATGTACATCAACAGTTGTTTCCACCTTCCTCTGTGCTGTCATTTCCTCATGAAGGGGACTTGCAGCCTCCATTGTACTTTCAACTGTGTCCATGAAACCATCAGTAACCCTATCGTATTCCCATTCATTACTTTGGAGGGCTGGGATTTAGCTCAGTGGTGCCGCTGCCTGCCTCGCAAGTGCGAGGTCGACTTTGATCCCCGCTACCAAAACAAAAACCAAACCCAAACAAAAAGATCCACTCAGTACTTTGGATATGAACGATAGTACTGAGAGTTGCTGTTCCCTCTCTTGGACTCTGTTTGGCTTTTGTCCAGGAAAAATGCCTTTGCTCTCATACTAATCCCTAAGCCTGTATAATGCTATTGTACCATGTACAGTTTTATATTAGAAAGAAGGGATCTGTGACAGAAGGAAATGAAGTAGGGACTGCAGAGCCACTTCACACTTTACATCCTTCCTGAGAGTGAAAAAGAAGAAGAATAAAGGGAAAGAAATATCAAAATGTTAACAGTTTTGCACATTAGGATTAAGGTTGAATCTTGCTTTCCAATTTATCTTTTTTTGTGTTTTGCTATTTTCCCCTAGTAAGCACTAGGTAAATTAAAAAATAACATTAAAACAGGCCAATATAGAAAGGAGAATTAAATTAGTGTTTACTGGCCTTCCAGGGTTCTTTTTTTTTTCAGCTTTAATTGAGTTTATTGGTACATTTTAGGGATACAGTACAGTTACATTCATTGTTGGGATCTTGTACCTCTACATGACAAGTCTTGATTCTCATTTTTTCCCCTT
>NW_022900951.1:58018488-58049116 GCF_012274545.1 Fukomys damarensis | reverse complement strand
ATTGTTTTGAGTTCTTTATATATCCTTGATAATAGTCCTTTGTCTGAGGAACAGCTGGTAAAAATTTTTTCCCACATTGTAGATTGTCTCTTAGTTCTGCTAATGGTTTCTTTTGAAGTACAGAAGCTTTTTAGTAAGATGAGATCCCAGTTGTTGATTCTTTCTGCTAGTTCCCGTGCTACTGAGGATTTGTTCATAAAGTCTTTTCCTATACCAATGTCTTCCAGAGTTCTGCCTAACTTACCTTCCAGCAAGTTTAATGTTTCTGTTTTAATATTTAGATCTTTAATCTATTTGGATTTTAATTTAGTGCATGGCGAAAGATAAGGGTCTAATTTTAATCTGTGGCAGGTTGACATCCAGTTTTTCCAACACCATTTATTAAAGAGGCTATCTTTCCTCCACTGAGGATGGTCAGCTCCTTCCAGGGTTCTTTTTATCCAGCTTAGTCTTTTATTAGAGACAAGCAATTTATGCTTAACTCATGCCAGATGGAATAGTATTTTCTGTTTAAAATTCTTCAGGGAATTCCTGTCAAAGGATTATCTCTGCTGTCACTCATCAACAAGAAAAAAGTATTCCTGTCTGAAGTGAAAAACAGTCACCTTTCATAGTTCATTCCCTTTAAATTACTTCACTGGATTTTCTTTGACAGTAAATGGTTTCTTTGTGTGACTCTTAAAATTATGGCTACTGCAAATGCTTGAGCCCTCTATAGGTTTAGGAATTCATGATATTATATCAACACTACCAGCGGTATAGTGGTAAGAGGGAGGCAGGAAACCATTAGCTAATGCCGTATCTACACACAATATCAGGGCAATTGAGAATCAAAGATTTCAAACCAGTCAGGATGGATCTTTTTACTGTTATATATTTTTATTGGTACATTTTAGTTATACAATACAGTTACATTCATCATTGCAATCTTGACCTTTACATGACAGACGTATCTTGGTACTTATTTTTTCTCATTCCCCAAGCCTCTATTTCCCCCCTTCATCCTTCCCTATTTACAAATATTTTGTTTCTATTTTTTCCTTTTCTCTTGTTTTTTCTTTTCCCTTCTAAACTTTCCCCTACCCCTACAATTTCCCCAACAGCTTTAGACCTTTTCTTCCTATTACACAATATCAATTACACATTTTGACCCTTATTTACACTTTTAGTTTATGACAACAGAGAAACTATACGGTATTTCCACATGTGCGTCCTATTAATTACACTTAAGAGTATGTCCTTAATGTGCATCCACTTAGCTATAAATGACTCTAGTTTCATGTTGTTTATGGCAAAGTAGTGCTACATACATACATATATGTGTGCATGTGTGCGTGTATGTATGTATGTATATATAAATATATATATATACACACACAAACCAAAGATCATTTTCTCTATCTAGTCACCAGTTAATGGGCAATTGGAGTGTTTGCAAGTTTTAGCTATTACAAACTGCTATAAATGTAGGTGAGCATATATTGCTGTTGCATGATGCTTCTAATTCTTTTGGGAAGATACCAGGTAGGGGAATAGCTGGGTCAAATAGGACTTCCAATTCTAGTTTTTTAAGGTATCTCCACATTGATTTCTACAGTGGTGTCAACATTTTGCACTCTCACCAGAAAAGAAGGGTTTCTTTCTCCCCACACCCCTGACAACATTTATTATTGGTTGATTTCTTGATAGCAGCCATTCTTTGTGGGGTGAGGTAGAATCTCAGTGTTGTTTTCATTGTATGTCCTCAGTGACCAGTGATGTTGAAATTTTTTCATATATTTATTTTCTGCTTTTACTTATTTGTCTGGAAATGTCTGTTCATATCAGATGACCATTTTTGAAAGGGATCTTTATATTAGTGGGGCTTGATTTTTTTGAGTTCTTCATATATTCTAAATAGTAGACCTTTGTCTGAGGAATAGCAGGTAAAAATTTCTTCCTGCATTGTAGATTGTCTCCTATCTCTGTTGGTGATTTCTCATGCAATGCAGAAACTTTTTAAAAAGACGAGATCCCAGTTGTTGATACTTTGTTCTAGTTCTTGTGCTACTGAGGATTTGTTCATAAAGTCTTTTCTATGCCAATGTTGTTGAGAGTTCTACCTAACTTATCTTCCAGCAAATTTACTGTTTCTATTTTAATATTTAGATCTTTAATGCACTTGGATTTTAGTTTAGTGCATGGTGAAATGTAGGGATTTAGATTTAATCTTTGGCAAGTTGAGATCCAGTTTTTCCAACACCATTTATTAAAGAGGCTCTCTTTTTTCCATGAGGATGGTGGGCTCCTTTGTCAAAGACAAGGTAGCTGAGTATGTCTGGAGTTGTTTATACATTTTCTAATCTATTTCACTGATCCTTGGGACTCTTTCTTTGCTAGGACCATGATATTGTTAACCCAGTGGCTTTGCAGTATAGTTTCAAGTTGGGGATTGTGATATCCCTTGCCATGTCTATGTTGCCTTGAATGGCCTTTGCTATTCTAAGTCTCCTCAGGTTTCAAATGAATTTTTGGATTATTTTCTCTAGTTCAGTGAAATATACTTTTAGGATTTCAATAGGAATTGCACTGAAACTGTATAGCAGTTGGAAGTATGGCCACTTGCACTGTATTGGTTCTTCCTACCCAGGAATAAGGGATGTGTTTCCATTTTCTTATATCCTCTTTAATCACTTTTTTCAGAGTGTTGTGTTATCAGTGTAGAGGTCTTTTGATTCCTTTGTTAAATTGATGTATAGATATTTCATTATTTGGATGCTATTGTGAAAGGGACTGTTTCCCTAATTTCTCTCTCAATGTCTGTTATTTGTGTACAAGAAGGCTATTGATCTTTGAGTGTTGACCTTCCATACAGCTACTCTATCGAATCTGTCAATTAGGTCTGGAAGTTTTTTGGCAAATTTTTTTGGGGTCTTCTGTGTAGAGTATAACATTGTCAGCAAATAATTACAGTTTAAGTTCTTCCATTCCTATTGTTATTCCTTTTCTTTCTTTCTCATGTCTAATTGCTGTGGCTAATGTTTCCAAAACCACATTGATCATGAATGGTGGTGGTGGACATCCTTGACTTGTTCTTGATTTTAGCATGAAAGCTTTCCATTTTTAATCATTTAGTATGATGTTGGCTATTGGTGTTTCATAGTTAGATTTTATCCAGTTGAGATAAAGACAATCTATTCCAATTTTCTGCAGAGTTTTTTTTTTTAAATCACAAATGGGTGTTCAATTTTGTCAATGTTTTTTCTGTATCTATTGAGGAGGTCATATGGATTTTGTCCTTGACTCTATTAATATGTGTTTTACATTTATTGATTTACATATGTTGAACCATCCTTGCATCCCTGGGATAAATGTGACTTGGTGAGTGTGTATGATCTTCTTGATGACCCTCTGTATTCTGTTTGCTAGTATCTTATTGAGGATTTTTGCATCTATGTTCCTTAAGGAGATTGGCCTGTAGTTCTCTTTATTGGTTGGGTCATTCCCTGGTTTTGGAATCAAAGTAACTCTTGCTTCCAGGAATGAATTTGGAAGTATTGCTTCCTCTTCAATTTCATTGAAACATTTAAAGAATATTGGCAGTATTTCATAGCAAAGGGTCATGGAAGAAGAAGCTTGCCAATGGCATGGCAATCAGGAAGCAGAAAGGGATCAAGGGAGGAGTAAAGGAGATATACGCTTCCAGTCCATAGCTCCAGTAACCAGTCTTCTCTGGCTTCACCTCTCAACCTCACATTCAGCTACAAACTCATCATTGGACTAGTCCACTGATACTTATCATGCCCCTATGATCCAATCACTTCTCAAAAGCCTGACCTATGAGCACTTGTGTCTTTGGGGGATATCTAGATATAAATCATAACATTTGGACCCACTCACAAAAGACTTATGTACATCCCTTCATAGAAAATGCATTTAGTCTACCTCTAAGAGTTGCCAAAGGCATAACACTTTCTTCACTGCTGACAAATCCAAGCCTAAAGTCTCCCCTGAGATTTCAGGCAAACTCTTAGCTGTGAACCCTTGTAAAAATGAAAAGAAAGTTAAACACTTGTAGCATACTGAGGCACAGGGAAAACTTTCCCATTACAAAAGGGAGAAATAAGGAGATAGAAAGAAATGGTACCAAAGCAAGACCAAAATCCAGCAAGGCAAACAATAAGTCTTGTACTATAATTCCATGCCCAGCACCCTGGACAAATTGTGGTGATATTAACTCCAAAATGTTGCAGAATCCAGGAGACAGGAGAGATAAGTGGAAAACATGAGGATTTTGTTCTAGGACTTTGGGTGCACTGTCTACAGCCAGACTTGTGTCCAAAGAGCTCAGCCATGAACAAAGGAAAGGCTCCAGTTTATATATATTTTGTTCAGGTGTTGGTGCAAAATGAGACAAAGGCAGTTATTCACTCAGTGACAGTTTTACAGCTTATGCTTGAAAATCACATATCAGAAATTTTAGGATGTCATAAGAACACAGTTGTCAAACATCCATATTTCTTGAGAGAAAATAGTCACAGAACCCTGTTTATAGGAATATAACATAATTGTCTACCTTATCAGTACCAGGGCAGAAGTCAGCCTTGAAGGAAAGCAGAGTCTTGAGAAATCAGGACATCATTGGATTCTGTAAGAATTACATTATTTACCTTATCTGTAACAGAGGTCAGTGGTTACATGGTGGAGGAATCTAAGAGGGAAACTGTATGGAGCTAGGAGAAACTGCTTAGAAAAACTGGTTCTTTTACATGTTCTGTTTCAAAGGGCTTGGATGGCATTGACCCTGTAACACTGCTGGTGGTTGTAGCCCTCATGGATTCTGTCTTGGGCTGGGTTTGCTCACTTCTTGGGGCTTTTCTCAGATGTTCTACATTCTTGATTTTTATAACATCCTGGGATCTCCAATGCACTTTTGGCTGTAGCCTCACAACTCTGTGTACTGCTTGCTCATCGGCATAGGCCTTCTAAAGTCTGGTGGGAAGCCTTTCTGACTACACAACTCTTCAATTATGCTAGCACATAAAACAAGAATCACATAAATGTTGCCAAGGTCTACCACCATTGGTCAGTATCTGAGCCCTTTTGCATCTTGCTTGTGGCTGCAGAATCATTTGAATGCCTGGCTGATTGAGCAAGGAAAATTGAATCCTGGGGAAATAATTTCCTTAGGTGGCCGTTCTTCAACAGGGTTCCCTGAAGTTCTAGTCTCCAAGTAAGGTCTTTTGTAATTTTGAACCTTTCAAAGGTGGGGCCTTGATATTTCCTCACATACCCTACTCAATTTTTCCTATTATCCTATTCCAAAGTTCTTGGCTTCTTTCCAATGCTAATCCTTTCAGCAACCAGACTTTCCTCTGCTCCATCATTGCATGCCCCAGAGCTTTGATCAGAGCTTCCTTTCTGGTCAAACTCAAAGCTTTTTAAATCATTCAGTTGAGATTTTTTCCTCTTGATTATCAAGAGAGAGCTGGCTAAAATCCCACCACAGAACCCAAACCACAGCCTGAATATTTGACTACCTTGAAATTTCTTCCACCAAATGAATTAGTCTGCTTAATCCCAGTTTCTCTTGACATTTCAGGACAAGAGCAAAATGTATACAAATTTGCAGCCAGAGCATGACCACACATGGTGGGGAACAAAAATGTCAATGGAGTCTTTCTTCCCAAAGGAAACCTCCTGAGCCTGATCTTTTCAGTTTACTTTAAAATCTGCATTCTGGTCTTCTGAGTTCCAATCAGAATCTCTCCTAAGACTTGATTTACAGTGTTCTAGGGGTACTTTTCCAAATGGCATCTCCAAAGCTTTCTAAATTACTCCTGATAAAAGGTTTTGGGTTGCTAGAGTTTCCTTCTACAGGTGACTTCTAGGTTCTTCCTCAGATAAAAATTGAAAGAAACAAGCATAACATTAGCAGTTTAACATTTATTAAAGGTAGAACAGAACAGAAGAATAAGGAAAAATGGACTCTGAGGAGTGAGTTTGGGTGCAAGAAAAGTAGAAAAAAGGAGAAAAAATTAAAAATATACACTATAGTTTAGGATGGGCTATTGTAAACACAATAGCAAGTACTTAAGGCCACTTGGCCCTTTTCTATATTTCCCATGCTGGCATCATGACAATGTCATCCCACTAGAAACTCACTTAAGTTCTCTCATAAAGGCCACATCTAGGGCTCTGAGAATTATTCAGCACATGTGTCCCAGGATCTATCACACTTCCTTTTCCAGCTAGTTTTAGCCATATTATATCTTCCTGTTGAATTTTCTCCAGAAAGACACATATTACATAATTTTTATGAGGTGTTGAGGGAGTAGAGGTCTCTGTCTTTATATATCTGCTTCCTTCTGGAAGTGTTCTGTAAGCCTTACCTATTAGGGATTATGTGATCTCCAACTACCTTAAGGTTTTGTGGCTCACTGGCTGGGTTGAAGAAGAAAAATCTCTAAAGAGACAATGAGAAAAAGAGTTAGTGACATTTGAGTTGCCTGTTTGATGGGAGAAACTTTATATCAGCCCAAGGCTATTTGGAGAAGGTCAGATTTCTGTGCTTCCTGTGTTGTACAACATATATCAGAGAGGGGTGTCAGATAAACTATTCACAGCCTGAGAGCCACAGCCTTAGCAAGGTCCTGTTTACTTATTTCTATATGGGATATCAGCGGAGTCTTGGTTTTTAAAGAGAAATCTCAGGTCATTCTAATGTTCACAGGAGTAGCTTTTTTCTTCTGAGTAGCATTTTTTTAGACAGTGCAAGTAGAACTGGCTTTATCCTAAATGATGAATACAACTGGATTCTACCTCTGACATTTTTAGTACAGTGGGTGTGACAAAGATCACTGAAAAGGGGCCCTCCCATTTTGGCTTTAATTGGTTTGCTGGAGTCCCCCTTTTCCAAGCTTTTATGAGCACTTGGTCTCCAGGGAATATACATGGTGGTCTGCCTGGCCAGGAGCTGGCAGGACTCTGTTTTCATATGTTTGGATAGCGTGTTGTTCTTTGCCTAAATGAATAAGATATTGTAAGAGTCTCATGGTCTCTGGGTCTACTACCATATCATAAGATAGAAACAGACTCCCATATAACATCTCAAATTCACTCATAATTAGCCAAATTTTGGGGTATTTTGAACCTTGAGGAGGGTTATTGGCAGTAATAACAACCGGGACTCAGAAGTCTCTTGGCAAAGTTTTACCAGAGCTTGCTTTAGGGTCTGGTTAGCACTCTTGACCTTTCAAGAAGACTAAAGTCTCCATTTAGAAAGAGATGGTATATTATATATAAAGCCTTTGCA
This sequence comes from Fukomys damarensis, assembly GCF_012274545.1. Taxonomy (NCBI): domain Eukaryota; kingdom Metazoa; phylum Chordata; class Mammalia; order Rodentia; family Bathyergidae; genus Fukomys; species Fukomys damarensis. Next base: position 58,041,822 of record NW_022900951.1, on the reverse strand, counting down.
AATCTCTGCATTATTTGAGAGGTAAAGGAAGGCCACTGTCATATGGGAGGGATTAAGTCCAAGTCAGGAAGTGACCTCTTTGTGGAGCACTTTGATGAACTCTATGACCTTTCCTGAACAGGTAGAGAAGGCCTAAATTTAACCTGCAAAGATGTCCATTAAGATAAATATCTATTTAAATCCATAACATGGTGGTATAAGTCTAAAGTAAATTGCTACTCCTCCCCAGGGTGTGTTGTGGAAGGAATTGGTAAGTGACATGCACAGAGAGGCAGAATCGAATAAAATAATAAAAAGTTTATTTTGTTGACAAGAGGCTGATCATACTAAAAGCAGTGCCAGTGATTGACCCCCTACTAGGTTACAGCTTTTTCTTTTAGAGGGTTTTACAGCCTTGACTTCATTCAGGTGGCTACATTTCATTTCCTTAGTTCATATTACTGATATGACAGACAAGTTGGGAATTAGGATCCCCAAAGCACATGAACCAGTTGAATATTTCGAAATCATCTTAAAAACATCATTTCCACAGAGAAACAAAGTTCCATTTGGGGCAGAGTAATTACCAGTGGTTAAATACAAATCAGCAACATTAGTATAAATGGATGAGACACTGTGTGATTTTTGAATGTCAAGAAAGCAAGTCCCATTACCAATTATATCTAATGGGTAACTGAACAAGGGGTACACAGTAAGCTTTATTGACTCTAAGGGCAGGTCACTCATAATGACAATTGCATTATAAGTCATCATAGTGAATGGTGTGCAAGTCAGAAATCAGAGACTAATTCTTGGTGTGCCTGTAGCAGCAGTGAATGAGTTCCATCAATTAAATCCATCATATCTATTCCTGTATAATTTTTGCATGCCCTTTTAAGATATTCTATATTTCCTGCAGCACAGGAGTTTTCTCTGTTTCTGAGGGGAACTCTTTCAGATCTTTTTAATTTGTAGAATCCATCTTTTAACCTCTGAAGCCCATGCCTAGCAGTTGATTGATACCCAATATAAACATGAAAAAAACCATTCTCTGTAAGCCAGCTTGCTTCCCAAGGCCAAGCTAGATGCACTTTTTAAGGGTTGCATTGTTCTTGTTTACAGTTATCACAATTGCCAGTACTTCTGGTCACAGCAGAATTGTTTAACAATATTCAAGTTTTACCTGAGCAATATATATTTTCTTGTGTATATCCCCCACATTCAAGTATGGTAACAGGGTTTCCATAGTGTTCTTTTGGACAGGCATTAAGAAGAAGTGTGAGGGGATCTACCTCCATTTCCCATTTAACAGTTTTAAAGGTTAAATTTTTTCATCAAACTTATCATCTTTAGTCTTATAAATTCTTAATTCAAAAACAAATTAACCCATAACCATCTGACTCTATAAAGGAGTACATAGTAGTCCTCATTCTTTAGCTGTGCATTGACTCTTGGCCTCCAAAATTACAGAAGTGGGGCCTTAAATGTGCTGTCTCCTGGAGTTGCAGTCTGTGGAGTTCTCTGGATAAGCTCACTTCACTCTAGAGTGGTGAATTCACAGTTGGACTTCAGCCACCTTGTGGGAGCAACCATAAGTGCCTAATATGGTCCTTCCCATATAGGTCGCAAAGGGTTCTTTTTCCAGTTTTCAATATAAGCTTGGTCCTCTGGCTTTATCAAATGGGCAGGGGTTAACACAGGGAGGTCCTCTTAATCTCTAATTTGTCCCTGGATATTTTGGAACACTTTTCCCAATTCTAACAGCTGCAATTCCATACTGGATGAACCTAATTGGGATAAATTTCCTGTAAAGTCTCTTAACATACATGGTGGCCTTCCAAACAAGAACTCATATGGAGAGAATCCAGTATAATTTGGGGCATTCCTTATTTTTAAGGAGGGCCAAAGGGAGCAAATTGACCCATGATCCCGGCACTGTCTGACAATATTTAGTTAATACATTCTCAAAATGATTCATTCTTTCTATCTTGCCAGAGCTCTGGGGCTGATAAGAAGTGTGTAGGTACCATTTTACATGTAATAGTTTAGCTGGATCTTGTACAATCTCTGCTACAAATGCTGGTCCATTGTCACTGCCTATATAGAGAGGCAGACCAAACCTTGGAATTATCTCTTTCAATAAAACATTGCATATCTCTAAAGCCTTCTCTGTTTTTGTAGGGAAGGCCTCAGGCCATTCAGAGTAAGTACAGACACATACCAACAAATATTTATAACCTTTTCAAGGTGAGATTTCTGTAAAGTCTATTTGAATGTCTTCAAAGGGCGTTGTGTCCTTCCATTGTATTCCAGGTTGTGTTCTGGGCCCCAAAGTTGAGTTTATTTTCTGACAAATTTGACACCTTTATGAGATTTGTTCACACAAAGCAGAAATCCAAGGTATGAAGAAATATTTTTCTAACAATGTTTGGAGAGTTGTCTGTCCTCCATGGGTCAAATCATAATATCTTTCAATCCAATAGTAAGATAGCATCACTGGTATCATTATTCTGTTGTCAGATAGAATCCAAGCAAGTCCTTGCTTTTCAACCAATTGTTTCTTAGCCCATTCGTCCTCTTTATCTGTGTACTTTATAGCTGCTAGGGGCCTTTGTATCTCTATTTTCCTCTCTTGTGCATGGGTGAGAACAATGATCTGAAGGTTCTGTTTAGCTGCTTTTTTCTTCTATATCTGCCTTAGCATTACCTTTTGCTATTGCATCTTCTCCTTTTTGGTGCCCAGAGCAATGAATCACTGTTTTTTTGTTGGGTTCCCACATTGCCTCCAATAACTGTGTTATCTCCTTTTTTGTTTGTTTGTTTGCCCTCTGCTCTGAGAAGATCATGTTCTTTATATATTATGCCATGAATATGTAGGGTGGCAAAGGCATAATGGGAGTCTATATAAATATTTACCCTCTTTCCCTTTGCCCACTGGAGAGCGTGTATGAATGCCCAAAGCTCCACTCACTGAGCTGGCCATCCGGTGGGAGGGGGGACCCCACTTGGACCATTTTGTTCGGAGTTATTACTGCATAGTCAGCATAGCATGCCCTGTTTTTCATGAGACTGCTTTCATCCATGAACAGGACGAAATCAGCATCAGGCAATGGTTTTTTTTGCAGATATGAAAGACTCAAGAATAGCTCATTGGTGATGCTGAGACAGTCATGGTCATGAGGGCCAGGTTGTGAGGGCAAAAATGGTAGCAGGATTCAATATTTTAACTGGAACAAAATGTAGATGGGTTTTCTCACAGATGAGGATCTGATACTGTGTGACTCTATTATTTGAGAGCCATTGATGTCCTGTGTTATTCAATAGTTCTAGGAAGGCATGGGGAACCTGAATAGTCAATTCCTGTTCTAAGGTTAGTTTGTCAGCTTCCTTAATTAGAATGATTGCAGCTTCCAGAGCTTGTAAATAAGGGGGGGCATCCCTTTGCAACTGGATCCAAATTTGTAGATAGATATGTCACTGGCTGGTTCCATGGGAACTTTGAAGAAGGTCAGGTTAAGGAGAGACTAATCTCACCACCTTGGAAAGGCAGCTAGTGCTAGAAGGTGGGGAGCAATGTCTCCAGAAGAGGGGGTGGTCAGAATGCTACCTGAAATGAGTGCTGGTTCAAGTTTCCCTTTGGCCTGGGGGGCCACAGCACAGGATTTCCACAGTTTTCACTTTAATTATCTGTGCATAAGCTTTCAATTCTTCCTGGGTGTGTTTCTCTCCCTCCAACCCTAATCTCTGGCAATTTTCTGGAAGGGGTAAAAAGGAAGCACTTTGTGTTTGGTCCCCACACTTCACAGAAATATGAACGACAGAAATAGAATATTTTAAACTGCATACTGCTTTAAGGTAGGAAGGTCAGTTATGTTCCTCTCCAGTGGCATTTTGTACCACACTTTCAGAAGCCTGTTAATGGACATTTCCTGGTAGGTAGTTGGAGCTTCCACTCTCAGGAGTGTCAGAGAGAAAACTAAAATTATGACTCGCTTGCTAGTTCCAAGGCACTCAGATTTAACCTTCAATCAATCATTTATCTGAGAAAACAATTTGGAAGAAGTGATTTGTCTAAGGTCAAATAGCCAGTAAATGGCAGAGCCATTTACTTTTAAGTACCATTTGCAAAATGCTGTCACATGCAGTCCGAATGATAATCCAGGCAGGGCTTTAAAAAAACTGATGTTTGGCATACTGGGGCTTGAACCCAGGATTTTTTGTGAGCACCCCCAAGGCAGTATGTTTTTTTTTTTCATCACATGCAAGGTAAAAGGTTGAGTCACATCTGGGATATCCAATGCAGGGGCAGCAGAGGGTTAGTTTTAACCTTTTAAATGCTGATGGTGCTCACTACTTGTTTGTTATTCTCAAAGCATCACATTCCTTTAGTAATTTAGAATCCTAAATATTTGATTTGCTGTATACGAATTTGAGCCTTTTTCCATGAAACTTTGTATCCTTCCTCTTGAAGTAGCATTAATAGTCTCTTAGTACCCTGCAAGATTTTTATTCATTTAGTACATCAAAAAATTAACAATAATAATCATAATTATATGTATGAAACTCTTATGTCCTTTAATGTAATTGGTACGAAAAGGATCTCTTTTAATAACTCTTTATTTTCCACAGAAAATATATTTTCAAAATGACCATTATAAACATATCACAATAATATATTTAGAATTCAACTCTTTGATGATAACAATGTAAACATTTTTTAACAACATATTTAGCAATGTCTATTGGGGTATATCTTCTCAGAAGGCTATGAAAATTATTGGGGCTCCCATCAGTGAATAAAGTCCAGAACAAATTTTTCTGAGCAGCTGCCCTTTTTATTCACCAACAGGAGTCTATCCAAACCCAAAAGTTTATATGTAATTATCTTGACAACATTTTAAACTTGTAAAACCAGGCTTTAGAAATTAACAGACTATTTCTATTTTTGATGTCATTTTGATTGAAAAATATAGTTGAACAAACACTTTCAAGCAACTGGACAGACACAAACATATAAGACAATTTATGAAACTAGAGTGGACTCAAGAATATTTGGCCAAGTGAATTATAACATCTCTTTTAATTAAGACTAGTCAAAACTTTTGCAGGTCAATTAACAGAGATCTCTTGTAGAATTAGAATCAGAAGGAATGAAAGCTCTTTATGATGGTAAATGTAAACTTTTTATAACCAACTTGAAACCAACAAGAAAACATACATATTTTCTTGATAAATCATTTATGCACACCTTCTTGGTGTACCTAGGCCTTCTGTCTTGTATATCTCTTTTTATCCATTTAACAAGACAAACATTATAAAATCCTTTCATATCAAAAGAATTTCTTTTACTTATAGCTTTCTTAATGTTTTTCCTCTGTGTCACTTATTATAAACCTTCTACAATAAACTTCAACTGTTAAGATTTTAAAGTGTCCTTTTTTTCTATTCTCAGATAGTTACATCTTAAAATTTGACTAGCTGCCAGTAGAACAGTACTAACCTGGAGTTTTTTTTAATCAACAAAGTACAGAAAAGAGCAACTTGACCCTATAATCACAATTTAAGAATTTGCAATACATAAGAAAAAATTTTAAGCATACCAATTAAACACCAACTCAAATTGAAACAAAGATACATTTATCAAATAGTTAAAATTTGTAATTTGAATTCTCTTGTAAAATCTCTTGATGTCTGGTAGAGCACAGTTGCATTTTCTCTGGCTTTATTTTGGCATCAAGCTGATAACACAGTGCTGGCCTTTGGGCTATTCACATATATATTTTCCTAGTCAGTTGAAACAATTGAGTTTTACATATTTTTTTAAAGTTTCCAGTTTCTCTATTTTCTTTCTGATATCAGCAGCAGATTGAGTTACAAAAGCAGTGTTTATTAGTTCTCCCCTGGGTGGTAACCTTGTTCCAAATCAGCCTAACTTTTCTTTTGTCTAGCATTCCCTCTGGGGTCCAAGACTGGCTTAGTTGTGGCCATGATTGCTTAATATTCCCTTGACACAGGAAAACCAAAGGGTGGGTATCACTCAGAGAGGAATGATCATTCACTCACCTGTCTGGCCACAGGGCCTCTTGGTCCCAATTAAGGCTCATCAGAGCTAAAGAACACTGTCATGTTAGTGTTCCATTTTGCTCATATTAGATGTTAACCATGGTATTGCAGATCCAGGTCACCCTCAAGCTCCTTGACTAAGGGAGGGATCTTTAAGCAAAACTCCCTCCCTTAGTCTTGGTGCACAAATGAGGCTACCAATTGCTTTGGTAGCTCATTCCATTCACTCTCCTAACTGAGTCTCCTTCATACACACAGTTACACAAGAAGTTAACACATTCCCTCCCTGGGGCCCCTTACAAAGCACAATAACAAATTGAGGGCAATTGAAACCCTCACAAATGGCAGAGCAGGGAGTGTAATCAGACCTCCAATCTGTAATCTGCCCAAACATTCAATTAAGAACCAAAACAAAAGCAAAACAAACTAGAGGTTGCCCAGGGAATCTCACCATTCAGACAGATGATTTCACTCGCTCGCCTTCCATGTGCTGTTTGTTCTGGGTTTGAGAGATCTGCTGCCAGAGAGCTTCCTCCAAGTTATAGAAAGGGAACTCAGGAAAATCCCAGGGGCATGCCTCTTCCTTTCTTAGGAGGCAGATGGCTGCTCCCTCCAGTGGGACTCAGGTTAAGGCCCAACATGGGCCATGTCAGTTAACCCTTTCCTTTTCCAGCCAACTCACCAAAATGTTGCAGAAGGAATTGGTAAATGACATGTACAGAGATGCAGAATGGAAGTAAAATAATAAAAGGTTTATTTTGTTAACAAAAGGACAATCACACTAAAAGCAGCACCAGTGATTGAACCCCTACTAGGTTACAGTTTTTTCTTTTATAGAGTTTTAAAGGCTTGATCTCATTCAGGTGGCTACATTTCATTTCCTTAGTTCATATTACTGGTATGCAAATCACAGTAACAAGAAAGTTTACTTTAACTCAGACATAACAATTCTTTTTAGTTAGGGAGCTTACCTATAAGATTGTCTAGCTATCTATTCTAGCCCTCAGGAAGGGGTGTTCAGGGTCAGGAAAGCAAAGTTAGCAATGATTTTTTTCATCTTGACACTTTTACAATCATGTAGTTTACAAAATCTCAGAGTTTGGGGTCTTGATGTACCCTGTTATCTCAGGATGAGGCCAGATGTCCCATTCTGTGGTTAATGCCTCTTGTGTCTGTTAATTTTTAACTAAAGAAAGCAGAATGCTATTAGAGACAGCAGAAGTCATTCTACATTTTCCTAACACTTTGAAGGTTTTTAGATTATTTACAAATGTTCTCTCTCTCATGTGCCCCTCTCCTCTATTCAGTTTATAACAAAGGAGGTGATTTGGGATTGCTAGGGTTATTGCAGTCAGAAAGTGGGCATGCACTACAGACCTCCTGGGTAATTGCTCCCAGTCCTAGTCTTATATAAATTTGAGTAACCATTTCCAATATAGTGACTCTATATGGAAAGTATCATGAAGTGTTTTTGTAGCCTTCTATTCTATTCCTTGAGGAAGAACCAATATGCTTTTTAAATATGACCAGAGTCCTTTCTTAATTCTCCCTTATCCTAAGGCCCATTTGTATTCTCGAGGAGAAAAGACTGGTTTCAATGATTCTTTTGGAATTTGGAATAAGGCTAGAGTCTTAGAGGGGTTGTAAGGCTGTACTTTTTGCTTCCCTATAAACATTTTTATTTTGCAAAGTGTCTTTAGACATGTCTTTTTGGCACCCCTTACAATACATGAATGCAACCTGCTTGGAATGATGGACTATGTTTAGAAGTTTTACAAGTTCCTGTTGCTGTTTTACAGATGATTGCCTATTAGTTATAAGCCTCTTTCTTTCCAGATTACTGCGTGCGAATGTAGCACGAAGAAAACATATTTGGAGTCTGTGTAGCTATTTTGCTTCTTGCATTTTTCTATATTAATGAATGAGTAAGAGCTACTATCTTTGTCTTTTAAGCAGAGGTCCCTAAGGGAAGAATTTTAGCTTCAAAGACCTGTTATGAACTAACAACTGTATAGTCATCTTTTTAATGTAATTTTTGGACAAACCTACTTCCATTGGTATGCCATACCTCCTCAGCATCTTGGAGGGGCAGATCACTGTATCCTGTCTGCTTTCATAAGTTTGGGAGACCACTTGTTCACAAGACTAACTTGTGGGCCTCAGAGAGGCAGAATTAAGAGTAGTGTAAATTTTTCTAATAACCTCAAGGGTGTTTAAGAGCATGGCCTAATATTTGGCAAGCTGTTTCCCTGTTAACTATAAATAACTTTTCATCTCCAGACTATTCCTGATATGATGGAGAGTTTGGACTTCTAGTCTCTGTCCTAAGGTTAATTTTTCAGCTTATTCAGCAGCCATTCCATATTGATTTTTTAAAAAGTATGCCACTAGGTTGGAATGTCTTCTCTGAATCAAGACAGCCAAAGGAATTCCCTTTTTCTGATATGTAAAGAAAGGAGGGCTTTTAAAGTTAGGTATTTCCAGTACTGGAGTTCAAGTAAGGGCATGTTTTATTTCACTAAAGGAATTATCAGTCATTTCGGTCCATTCTAGGGGCACAGACTCAAGGCCTTTGAAAGCCTTGTATAAAAACTTTGGCATTAGTCCAAACTTAAGTATCCAGATATGGCAGAAATTGGTTATTCCCAGAAAGTAATGAAGCTGTTGTTTGGTGGCAGGAGGCACAGGATCAAAGATAGGTTGGGTACAGTCTCTAGACAGTTGTAATTCCTCAGGAGTAAAAACGTAACTCAAACAATGAACTTTCTAGAGGGAAATTTGAGCCTTTGCTTTAGTGACATTATATCCTTTCTTAGCTAGAAAATTCAGTTCGTATAGTATTATACTCGGATAACTCCCAAGTTGGGCTGTAATTTAGAATATATAGTGTAGGATGTTTTCCTGTTTAAACTCTAGGTTTTTTAAGTGTTTCTCAAGTGCCCAAGAAAAGGGGTGAAGAAGACTTCTTCTAAATTCCTACTGGGGAACTATTCAACTATACTTTTTTTAAATGGAGGTTTTCCATTAAAGGCAAACAGAAATTGGGAATCTAGATGGAGTGGTATAGAAAAGAAAGCATCTTTGTGATCTAAGGCTGAGAACAAATTCGTATACTCTGGATTTGGTGAGAGAATTGTATACAGATCTGTGACCAAAGTATAGATTGTGATGACAGTTTTATTAATGAGGCAGAGATCTTGTAACATCATTCATTTTCCTGAGGGCTTTACTAAAGGGAGATTGAGAGTATTGCAACAGAACTGACAAGGTCAAAGAAGGCCGTATTTGAGAAACCTGTCTATGAGAGGCTGGAGGGCTTTCCAGGCCTCTTTTTTTGATTGGATACTACTTGTGGTTAGTCAATCAGCTGGAGTTGTTGAGCTTTATAACCATTGGCATCGATTAATCTTTCCCAACTATCACATACTATGCAGCAATATCCACCTGTTCGCTAATTGGTCAGGGAGACCTGGCATAGTCCCAACAGATAAAATCTATTTTGGTCTTTGCTGGAACCTGAGAATTGCCTCCAATTTTGTTAGTAACTATTTTAATAGTGAAGGAATAAGAAAGTATGGAACAATTAGAAACTCAGAGTTAAACATTTGGCCTTCAAAATGACATGTCAGAGCAGGAGTAAAGAATCTCTGGCTAGGGGTCCCCTCAACCACAACTGTGGATATATAATAGACAAGGGCTTTCCAGAGAAGGATATCAAGGACCAGGGATTTAGCTCAGCAGTTCGGCCACCTGCCTAGCAAGCGCAAGGACCCGAATTCGATCCCTTGTACAAAAAAAACCACAAAAAACAAAAAACAAAACATGAAACAAACAAACAAAAACCCCACAAAAAACAGAAGATATCAACACAAAATGAGCTGCCCTTGTATCAGTAAGTAATCAAATTGGCTCACTCATGATGTCTAGGATTACTGAGAGTTCCTCACAGGAATTGTTTATATCTGTGGATATAGGCATTGTAAATTCTTTTGGACCTCCTCAATCTTCACTATGAGAAATGTGGGTTTTTGTTGTTCTAGCCCCTCTCTAAGAGTGGGGACATTTAATCTCCAGAGCTGCAAGTCAGGCATATTGACCCCCCAACACTTGCAGCTGGGCTCAGTAAGTGGCTTGGCACAGTCATGTGCCCAGTACTCAGACATCTTGCATTTGAAACAGAAACTATTTTCTTGGTTGTCCTTGAGTTTTTCCTTGGATGATTTTGGCAAGTTTAAAGCATTGCCAATTGTGATGGCTATAATTTTAGAAATTATCTTTTGCCCCTCCTGTGGATCCTGATTGTTGAACACAGAAAAAATCTGTATTCAGCAATTGGATCATAGGTGTCTATGAACCCATCTAATGTTTTTGTAATTTATGCCAAATATTGGAGGTTAATTGAAAAATGAATTAATGTCTCACCAGTGCCTCTCCTTCCCTGGAAAATGAAACTACATTTGTATATTTATGAAAGACTTTTACTAATTGTCAGGTAAAAAAGCCAAAAACCAAGATCAGACCAGAACCACTACAAGCCTTTATTGTAGGGAAAATCTGACAGGCTGTCTCTGAATAACGAATTACTCTATACCATTGTTTTTGGGTTTTTCCTGAGATAAAGAATCACCAATGCCTGAACATAAGGCTTCTTCTCTCCATGTTTTAAGCAGAAATTAACTGGAAAACAGTATCATAATTTATACTGCCATGCTGTTCCCATCTCTCACCATTTCCTAGTATATACAGAACTCAAACCATATTGTAATAATAGATGTTGTTTCTTTTTCAAATTGTCAGGGTCAAACCTTTCCCTCAGGGAAGTGGGAAGGGTAGGGGAAAGGAAAGAAGGGAAAAGAAAAAAATATGAGAAAAGGAAAAAATGGAAACAAAGTCTTTTTACCAAATAGTCCACAGAGAAAAGCAACAACTCAAATCCATGTTTCCCAGTCCTTTGTCATCACAGGCTGTGCCAAATCTACTCTGTCTGCAAATAAAATAGCTACTCCTCCCTTTTTCCAGATTCCTGTCACATGGAGAACTGTTTTCCATCCTTTTACTTTCAGTCTATGAATTTCTTTGTGAACTAAGTGGGTTGCTTGTATACAACATATTGTTAGATTTTACTTCTTAATCTATCTGTGTCTATTTCTTTTGATTTGTGAATTGAGGCTGTTAACACTGATGGTTATAACTGATATGTATTTGCTTATCCTTGTCATGTATTTTTCCTGTTGTTGGCTATTTTATTTTTTACCCCTCCCTTGCCTTGCCTGTTGGCTTAGCTCTGTTGGGCCTCATTGTGTTGTGACCTTCATTGTGTTTTTCTGGAACATTATTTAGAATTGTTTGGAGTGCTGATTTGGTATTCATGAAGTTTCTCAGGTGTTCTTTTTTGTGGAAGTATCTTATTTCCCCATCAATTTTGAAAGATAGTTTTTCAAGATACACCAATCTAGGTTGGAGGTTGTTTTCTTTTATGGCTTGAATACTTCACTTCATGTTCTCCTTGACTTATTAATTTGTGTTGAACATTCTACTGTGATTCTGATGGGCTTTCCGTTATATGTGATTTGTTTGCTTTCTCATACTCCCTATAGTATTGTCTTCTCTTGATTTCTGGGATCCTGACTATTATGGCTAGGGGTATATGGCTTGTTGGACTCCCATATGTCTCATTTATCTGTATGTCAAGTTCTTTTATTTTGCTCAGAAAATTTTTTGCCATTACTTTTGTGAACAGTTTGTCATTTATTGTTTCTCCTATTTTTTCTTGTACTGCTACCAGTCTTATGTTCTTTGCATCATCTAGCAGCTTTTGGATCAATTTCTTATAGTCCCTTACTGTTTTCAAGAAATCTCTCTTTTCATGGTCAGTAACCACAACTGTGTCTTCCATATCTGACATTTTGTCTCCACATTTGCTTATTATGCTATGGACACTTTTGATAGAGTTTTTAATTTCCTAGATATCTGTTTGAATCTGTTTCATGGATTCCATTTATTTCCTATGTTGGGCATTCATGTCATCCATCATGGTCCTGGGCTCATCTATTTTTTAACATCTATTTCTGTTCTAGAGTGTCTAATCATGACTTTCATTCTGCTCACCATCTCTATAATTATCTGGGAAATTATTTCTGCTTTGAAATGTTTTAGAGCCTTGTTCATCTGTTTTGTTACTTTCTGTGCTATCAGCTTAGGGTGTCCCCGTAGTTGAATATCAGATTTTTCCTCCTGTTTGACCCCAGAATTTACATCTGGTGAGTTGGAAGTCTGGATTTGCTTATTTTGGGTATCTTTGTTACTCGCATTTAGAACACTAATGGGATGATTGCTTTTCATAAGTGTCTTCCAGGTATAGCTGGTCTTTAGTTTTGAGTTTCTAATTACTCTTAGGCACTCTCATTTTCAGTATGCCAGGTAGGACAACTGATTAGATTAGTCACAACAACTTAGCACAAGTGACACTATCAGCAATGACAGCAGCATCAAACATAGCTTAGAAAAAAGACAATTTGTGGTAGCTACTAATATGTCACCTTTAACTGCATGAACTAGATCAAAATTGAGGACCAGCCCAAAATATATTTGTATTAAATAAACCCTTCACTATAGCAAAGGTAACCTTCAGAATGAGGAAATAGAAAGAGTTAGGGAGAGAGGGAGAGAGAGACAGAAGGAGAGGGAAAGGTTAGAAGTGAGGTTGGAGGACAAAGGAAGATCACACAAATTTTGGAGAACTGTTGATAACAAGAAGAAAAGTCAGAGTGAAGGAATAAAGAGAAAAACAGAACAAACTAATAGCAGTAGGGAAGCTAGAAGTGGTATTCACCTTCCTACAAAAATAATGACAATCAAAAGAAGGAAAGACAGAGAAAAATATACAACATAGTACAGGGACAAGAATAAAAAGGGAAAGAAATTAAGAACTAGAAGCTAGAGAGAGAAAAAGTGAAAAAAGAAAAAAAGAGGGCCACCTCCAGGGTATGTCTCTGCTGTCACAAGAGACAATGTGGGAAGCAGTATGAAGATCTAAGTTGATTAGTCTCAACAAGCCAGCCAAAGTTTACCGAGAACCAGGCTGATTTCTGGTTGCAAGACCCAAGCTAAACTCCTTTACCTCCTGCTGGATTGAACTCTGTAAAGTTCTACTGCAGGTTTCAGCTGCCCTTCCACCCCAAGAGAGTCCAGGTTCTGATGGAAGGTGCTGGTCCTACCAACTTACCAATCAGTGCACCTTTATTGCAGAGCTTTTCTTCACTTCCCCCAATGGGTTTCAATTTTCCTCAAGAAGCCTCAGAGAGGTCCTCTCTGTTTTTCACTTCTGCTCTATCTTCTGCAGCTCATAACTATGGCCTTTATTGCTCCAGGTACCTTTGTAGTGTGAATCCAGTTATCAGCCTGGCCCTCATAGTAGACCGGATGCCAAGGTAGCAGGGGCAGTTGTAATCTTACTATTTAAATTGTACATATACTTAATCACTTATCTATTAAATCCATTTATTTGATGGTTTGGTTTAACTAATATATTTATTGATTTATTTGCTTAGTTGACCTGTTTGTAATAGTTGGATATTGAGGTTCTCTTCTGAAATCATGATGATTTTTCCCATTTTTTGTGTCTCTTAATATTTATCAAGTTGTGTGTGCCACTGTTCTGTGCACATGTGTATATAACTATTATTTCTTCCTGAAGCAATATGTAGTGAACTTCTTTGCTGCTTCTTTTTTTTCCCAGTATTGTGGATTGAATTCAGGACCTTGTGCTTGCCAAGCAGGCATGGCACCACTGAGCTACATCCCAGGCCCTCTTTGTCTCTTCTGATAAGTTTGGTATGAAAATGTACCTTGTATAAAAATAAAGTAGTTCTGAATTTTTTTTTTTTGGCTCCTGTTACATGCGATCTTATTTTCAAACTTTTCCTTTTTATTTTATGAATTTTTAAATTAACTGTGTTTTTATATACATCATACTGTCTGGTTTTATTTGTAGCAGACACATCTGTCCAGTATTAGCAGCCTATTGTGGCACAAGCTTTTTGTCCCTCCATAACTAAGCTACCTTACATTAAAAGTAACAGGGCTCAGCTGAGTTCACTTCCAGCCATGGTCAACTGACTCAACCTAAATTCTTTCCCTCTGAATTAATCCTTTGTTCTTTTCTGAAAGTTGTGATACTGCCCCTGCTAGGGATACTATTATCATCAGGTGTCACAAGGCCTGCCCAGTTCTTTCTTTCCCACACTTGAAATAAATAAACACTAAATGTCCTTGGTATCATTATCTTTGTTTCCCAGAGCAACTTAGAATCGTCCAAGACCCAGATTCTCTCAAGTCTCTGTCCCTGTGTCTTTATTTCCTCTTTCCCATCTCAAGGATGTTGTATTGGCTCACAGGAGATCAAGACCCACAGCCAGAGTTTTTGATAATATTTCTTATATATTTTTTTATCCAGTCTGCCAATCTGAGTCTTTTGATTGGGGAATTCAGACCATTCGCTTTTTTATTCATCAAATTAATTGGTACATTTTAGGTACACAATATAACGACATTCATCAGTGGGAATTTGTACCTTTACATGATATTGATTCTTATTTTTCCCCATTTTCCTTCCCTCCCATCAGCCCCTCCACCCCTCCCTATTTACAAAGACCTTGTTTCCATTTCTTTCTTTTATCATATTTATTCATTTCCTTTCCCTTCCCCTGATGCTCCCACTTCCCCTTTGGACCATTTCTTCCTATTTCACATCATCTATTATACATTTTTTATCCTTATTTATACTTTTGTTTTCTCATACCAGAGAAACTATTTGATATTTATACATGTGTGTTTCATTTATTTCACTTAAGAATATGGCCTCAATATTCATCCATTTAGCTATGAGTGTCTCTATGAATCCATTTAGCTATGAATGTTTATCATTCTTTATGGCTGAGTAGTATTCCATTTTTTTCAGCTTTAATTGAGTTTATTGGTACATTTTAGGGATACAGTACAGTTACATCAGTTGCATTCATTGTTGGGATCTTGTACCTCTACATGACAGGTCTTGGTTCTCATTTTTTCCCCTTACCCCTGCCCTTCCTTCACCCCCTCCTCCCCTCCCCATCTACAAACACTTTATTTTCATCTTTTCACTATCTCACATTTTTTTCTTTTCCCTTATTACCTCTCCCCTACCCATCCCACCTTCCCTACACCTTTAGCTCCTTTCTTCTCATTTCTAAATGACAGTAATCTTATTAGGATCTTATGTTTTATTGCAGATTATTCACACCAGGGATAGTATTCCATTTTATATAAAAAAAAAACCCTCACATTTTCTTTATCCAGTCTCCAGCTGATGGGCAATTGGGCTGTTTCTAAGTTTTATCTATTATAAACTGTGCCACTATAAACATGGGCACACATATGTCTCTGTGGTATGATTCAATTCTTTTTGGAAGATACCCAGCAGGAGAATAGCTGGATCAAATGGGACCTCTAATCCTAGTTTTTAAAGGCATCTCCATACTGAATTCCACAGTGATTGCACCAGTCTACACTCCCATCAACAGGGCAGAAGGGTTCCTTTTTCCCCACAGCCCCACCAGCATTTGTTTTTTTTTTCAGCTTTAATTGAGTTTATTGGTACATTTTAGGGATACAGTACAGTTACATTCATCTCCCCATCTACAAACACTTTACAGCATTTGTTATTTGTTGACTTCTTGATAGTATACATTTTTTTCTGGAGTGAGGTGGAATCTCACTGTTGTTTTCATTTGCATCTCTCGAATGACCAGTGATGTTGAACACCTTTTATATGTGTATTTTATATTTCTACTTCTTTGTCTGTGAAATACCTGATCATTTCAGATGCCCATTTTTAGATTGGGTCTTTAAATTTGGGAGGTCTGATTTTTTTGAGTTCTTTATGTAGTCTAGATAATAGATCTTTTTCTGAGGAACAGCTGGTAAAATTTTTCCCAAAATTGAGTGTTATCTGAGACCATTTACCTTGAGAGTTATTACTGTTATTGATTTATTCTGTCATCACATTATTTTTCTGAAATTGATTTTTTTTTCCTCCTTATTACCGGCTCACCCTGCCTAGTATATTCAATCCTTTAGACTTTTTGGCATTGTTTGCTTCGTGATCTCTTTGTAGGATGTCTTTGAGAACTTTTAGATGGCTAGCTTGGTGGTCACGGATTTCTTAATATGCTCTCTATGTGGAGATACCTTATTTCTCCATTAATTCTGAGATAGTTTTGCAAGATATATCATATTGGGTTAAAAACTGTAGTCACACAGGGCTTAAATATTTCACTCCAGGGGAAAGGAAGGAAAGAAAAAGAAAAGAAAAGAAAGAGAAAGAGAGAGACAGAGACAGAGAGAGGGAGAGAGAGAACAGAAGGAAAAAATGGAAACAATGACTTTGTAAATAATGAGGGAAAGAGAGGTTTAAAGAAGGGGAGGGGATTGGGGAAAAACAAGATATATTATGCAGAATTACAAATTTCCTATGGCGAATGTGACCATTATGTATATCTAAAGTGTACCAATAAAATCAAAAATTTAAAAAAGTAATTACCTGTGTCTGTGATGAGAGCCTGAGATCAGTGTGCCCTGAGCACCACCTGCTGGTGCCGAAAGGAGGTTTTTGTCTAGGGTTAAGAACTGATTTCATTAATACCAACTACTATGGAAGTGTCTGTGATGAGAGCCTGAACTCAGTGTGCCCTGAGCACCACCTGCTGGTGCTGAAGGGAGGTTTTGTCTAGGGTTAAGAACTGATTTCATTAATACCAAGTACGGAAAAAGGTGATAGGGGACCCAGAGGAGGGAGGAAGGAAGGGGAAAGGGAGTAGAAAAAAACAAGCTTTATTATGTACATACATGTACCCAATTCCCACCGTGATTGTAAGCTGCATGAATTGAAAACATGCACTAATAAAAAAAATTAACTCTAAGCTCTCCTGGTATTAGATTTGGGTGGAAATGTGTGCTCTAGTCATATTGGCTTTACCTTTGTAAGTGATTTGTTTTTTTTAAACCACATTAATATTATGTTCTTATGTTGGCTTCAGGAATTTTGACTATGGAGTATTGTGGAGAACTTCTTTTCCAGTTATTGCTACTTGAGATTCTATTCACATGTCTCTGTTAAATTATTTCCTATATTTGGAAAGTTTTGTGCTATTATGTCTGTAAACAGATTTTTAATGTCCTGTTTTTTGTCTTCTAACTTTTGGTTGATTTGAATTAATCTTAGATTACCTTTCTTTGAATCATCTAGCAGCTCTTGGATTCATTTTCTATGGTCATTGTTGTTTTTAAGTCATATCTCAGTTTATGATCATGTGCATCCACCCTACATATCTTCTAGTTCTGACATTCTGTCCTCACTTGGGTAACTTATGCTGCTAATAGGTTCAATAGAATTTCTAAATTCCTGGATTTATGTTTGATATTTTTTCATAGACTCTAATTCTTTGCCACTTTGATCATTCATATTTTGAATCACTTTATTTCAGCTTTTTGTTAGTGTGATAGTTAATTGATTGTGTCAATTTAAGCAAGAAAATCCAATTAAATTGGCTCAGCTTAGTTTTAGATTTGGAAGACCCATCCTAGGGAGGATTGTCACCAGAATGGTATAAAAGGGAAATGAAGAGGAATTGCTTCTGTTTCTTCAGTGGAGCTCTAGCCTTCACCTTCACCTTGGACATCGTTTCTTGTCTTCCAGCACTGACTCTTCAGCCTTCCAGCACAGAAATTTTAGCCTCTGTCATCAATCCTTCAGTCTTTTGGCACAGAGCCTTCAGCCTCCTGATACACAGGACACTACAGTGAGCTCCAGCCCTTTACTGGATCCTTCAGCACCCCAGTGCACAGATAGATCTTTTGCACCTTTCCATACTTGACTCTGGGTGGCCATTGTAGGCCAATCTTTTAAATTCTTATATATTTCTATATCTTGCATTAAATCTGTTTCTCTAGTAAGCACTGACTGATACGGATTTGGGAACTGGGAGTCACTGTAGAGGAAAAAACTGTTAAAGATAAAATTCTTTAATAGCTTTAGGTGTTCCTGGAGGTTTCTCTCTAATTTGATCAGACCCGAAGATCCCATGATCTCTCTTTTTAATTCTGTGGGAATACTGATAGTCTTTGGTGTGAACTATCTAATACTCAATGTAGATCCAGTTGATTATCCTAGATGTAAGGAATTTAACAAATCCATTTATGAAATTTTAAATAGTTTTGGCTGAGTGGGAAATATAATGGTGCTGGCTGGTTGGTCTTAGGATCTTTGGACAAACTAGTCATTGAAAATAATGATCTCAAAATATCTATAGGAAATCTAAAGTCTTGTGACTGTGAGGAAAAACTAATAAAGAAACATAAGGAGCTCAAAGATTTAAATCCCAGTTCCAGACACAAAAAATTAAAAAGTTTCTAAGCATGTCGTAACAGAGAATCACCTCTCCTTAGTCACAGGGCTAAGACTGCAGAAACCTGAACATAAGCCCTCATAATTTGATTAGCTAAAATACAGCATAAGTTTAACCCTCAACCTTGAAGGTATCTGAAGTAAAGGTGAGGGCACTGATCCTAAAAGAATGAAATCCTGCAACCTTAAGTGGAGATGTTTGGGAGAATCTAGACAAGGATGAGGATTTTGAACTCCCAGACTCTAGTGAGATTATTTTTGCCAGAGGAAGAGATTTCCCTACTGACACTGGCAAAGGCATGCCCCCTATAGTATTGGCCTCTTCAAGTATGTCCAGGGAAACTAATCCTGTGCTGACAAGCATGATATTGCTGATACTCAGCTGGACCCATCCTCACCATCCACTTTTGCCTCTACTTTTATAACCAGGCTCAAATTGAAAAAGGCTCCTAAGGGTGTGAGGTACATAGTGTGACCCATGAGGAAGTCTGCTATTCTCCCAAAGAGCTTCTCAAGTTTTTAAAAACTCTTAGAAGCAGAGCTCTGATGAGCAAGTGTGGACATGGATTTACTAAGTGTGGGATAATGATAGTAAAAATATACACATGGATCAAGCTGAAATTGTTGATATGGATCCATTAAGCAAGGATTCTGAATTTAATGTTGCAGCTTGTGGAGTGAAGCTGTTAATAGTTTATTTGGCTGCTTGGCAAAAGTATGGATCAAAAGATGACCCATGGCAAGTGAGTTAGAGATTCCTGATATTCTATGGTTTGCTGCTGCTGAGGGGATTCAGAGGCTTAGTGAAATGGGAATGCTGGAATGGACTTGTCATGTAAAACATAATTTGCCAGACTGTGATGATCCAGAAAATGTATCCTTCATTCATACCTTGATAAATAGATTTGTGAGGGGAGCACCAGAGTTCCTGAAGATCCCTGTCATTGCTCTTGTTTGTATGCCAGATTTCACAATGGAGACTATGGTTACTCAACTGAGAAACTTAAGGGGAATGAGTTTGAGTGGATCCTTCATTGTCAGGGGTCAAGTGAGAGTATGTAATCACCAAAGGTAGGGTGCACTTTCTTAGTGTAATGGACAGCAGAAGCAGAGCAATGAAGAAAATGGTCTGACAAGTGTAGACCTATGTCATCAATGATCAGCCACAGTGTTCCCAAAAGTGAAATAGATGGGAAGTATAACTGCATTTATATAATTGAAAAAATTAAAGTCAAATGAATAGAAGCCTACTTCAAGTCATAGTAACAGTCATGGCTCCTCAACCAGTTCCTGGGTTAGAGCCAGTTTATAGATCCAAAACCCCTTGAATGAAGGGGAATCTGGGTCCTCTTCAGGAAAGGCCTTGGTGCACCAAAAGTTTGTACAGTCAATCTTTCTATATTCCTTCCCCCAAAGGGATGTAAGGCCTTTTACCTGAGTGTACCTTGACAGAATGGAAATGATCAGACATTTCATTATTACTGGACAGTGGTTATGAACTAACACTGACTCCAAGGGTTCCAAATAGTCATTGTGGCCCTCAAGTAAGAGCAGGGGCTTATGGAGATCTGGCAATCAATGGGGGTTTAGAAAAGGTCCAGCTCACAGTGAGTACAGTAGATCCTTGAACACACTCTATGTTTATTTTCTGTGATCCAAAATGTATAATTGGGACAGATATATTTAGTATGTGGATAATTGATTCCTTAACCAGTAGTGTGAGAGTTATTATGATTGAAAAGGCCAAATGGAAGCCATTAGATTTGCCTTTGCCTGGTAAAATAGTAAACCAAATATAATATCACATCCCTGAAAGGATAGCAGAGATCAGTGCTACTAACAAGGATTTGAAGGATGCAAGGTTTTGGTCCCCATCATATCTCAATTCAATTCTCCCACTGGGCCTGTGCAGAAAGAAGATGGATGGATCTTGGAGAATGATGGTAGACTACCACCAACTGAATCAAGTGGTGACTCTGATTGCAGCTGCTTTACCAGATGTGGTTTCTTTGCTTTAGCAGATTAAAACTGCTCCTGGTACTTGGTACACAACTACTGATTTGGCAAATGACTTCTTCTCATAATTATCTATAAGGCCCATCAGAACAAGTTGCTTTCAGCTGGCAAGGCCAGCAACGCACCTTCACTATCCTCCCTCAGAGTTACATTAGCTCTCCAGTCCTGTGTCACAATTTAGTTTGCAAGAATCTTTATCACCCTTCTCTCCCAAAAGTACCACACTGGTACATTACATTGATGATATTGTGATGATTGGGCCACGTTATCAGGAGTTAGCCACTACTCTTTATTTGTTAGTAAAGCATTTGAGAGCCAGAGGATAGGAAATAAACCTAACTAAAATTCAAGGTCCTTACACCCAATGAAACATCTGGAAGTCCAGTGGTGTGGGGCATGTAGAGGTATTCCTTCTAATGGAAAAGATAAATTGTTTCCTCTGTCTTCCCCTATAACCAAAATGATACACAATACCTACTGTGCCTATTTGGATTTTGGAGGCAACACATTCTTCACTTAGGTGTTTTACTCCAGCTCATTTACAGAATGATTCAGAAAGCTGCTAGTTCTCAGTGGAGCCCAGAATAAGAAAAGGCTCTGAAACAGGTTCAGGATTCTGTGTAGCATGCTCTTGCCACTGGAGCTATATTATCCAGTGGATCCAAAGGTACTTGAAATGTCAGTGGCAGGTAGAGATGCTATTTGCATTCTCTGGCAGGACACCATAGGTCAATTGCAGTGGATATCTTTAGGATTTTGGAGCAAGTTTCTGCCATTATCTAAAGACAGTTTCTCTCCATTTGAAAAACAACTCTTGGTCTGCTACTGGGCCTTAGTGGAAAGTGCATACTTAACCATGGAATACGAGGTAAACTTGAGACTTCAGTTTCTTATCATGAGCTAGGTATTTTTTCTCTTTTTATTTTATTGGTACATTTTAGATAAACATAATGATAATATTGAACATAGGGAATTTCTACCTGTATATGATATATCTTGCTTCTTTGTTTTTCCATCCGTCTCCCCTTCCTTCAACCCCTTTTCCTCTCTTCCTCTGTTTTCATTTTTTTCCTTGTAATTTTTCTTGTGTTTTCTTTCCTTTCCTCTTCCCTTCTCCCTTGTTCCCTGTCTCATTTGGACATTTTTTTCCCATTTCCCAATATCCATTGTACATTTTAGGCCTTGTATACACTGTTTCTCACACCAAATAAACCATGAGATATTAGAATATGTGTGTCTGATTTACCTCACTTAAGAGTATGGTCTCAAAGTGCATATATTTAGTTAGAAATATCTCAAGCTTATTATTTTCTATTTCAGAGTAGTACTCCATTGTACAGAAAACCTACACATCCTTTATCCATTCATTGGTTCATAAGATGAAGACGGATTTCCAAGATTTAGCTATTACAGAATGTCCTGCTATAAGCATGGGTGTGCGTATTTTGTTGGGATATGATGCTTTTAATACTTCCAGGAAGATACCAAGAAGGGGAATAAATGGGTTAAGTGGAAACTCTAATTTTAGTTTTTTGAGGAATCTGTACAATGATTTCCACAGCAGTTGCACAAGCCTACACTCCAGCCAATGGTGAAGTGTTCCTTTCCCCCTATAGCTCAACCAGCATTAGTTGGTTAATTTCTTGATAGTAGCTCTTCTTTCTGGAGAGAGAAGAAATCTCCATATTGTTTTAATATGCAACTCTCAAATGGCCAGTGATGCTGTACATTTTTTTACATATTTATTTGGTGTTTGCACTTCTTCTGAGAAGTGTGTAGTTATCTCAGATGCTCATCATTGAATTGGGTCTTTAAATTTGGGGACTCTGATTTTTAAAATTTACATCTCTTGAATAACCAGTGAGGTTGAATATTTTAAAATATATCTATTTGACCTTTGTACTTCTTCATCTTACGGGTGTCTATATTTATTTCAGATGCCCACTTTTTAATTTGGTCTTTAAATTTTGATGGTCTGATTTTTCAGTTCTTTGTATATTAGTCCTTTGTCTGAGAAACAGCTGGAGATTTTTTTTCCCCACACTGTTGGTTGTCTCTTCACTCTGTTGGTTTCTTTTGCTGTGCAAAAGCTTTTTATTAAGAAGTAATCCCAGTTCTTGATTTTTTGTGATATTTCTTGTGTGATGGGTTTTAGTTCATAAAGTCTTTGTCTACACCAATGTCTTCAAGGATTCTATCTATTTTATCTTCCACCATATTTCATCTTTCTGTTTCAATATGTAGATCTTTGATCCATTTGATTTTAGTTTAGTATGGTGAAAGATGTAGGTCTAGTTTTATGCTTCAACAAATGGAAAGGCAATTTTTCCAGAATCACTTATTAGAGAGGCTATCTTTCTTCCAGTGAGGATGTTTGGTTTTTTGTTCTGGTTTTCTTTTCTTTACAACACTTTGCTGTTTTAATCATGGTAGCTTTGAAGTATCAATTCAGATCCAGAACCATGATGCTCCTTGCCTTACCTTTGTTGCCCAGAATTGCTTTCACTATTTTAGGTGACTTTGAGATCAAAATGAATTTTAGGATTTTTTTGTTCTAATTTTGTGAGGTATGCTATTGGTATTTTGCTTTGGATTGCATTAAATCTGTATAACAATTTTGGGAGTGTGGCCATTGTCATTATGTTGGTTCTTGTTACTCAAGAAGAGGGAAAAAATCTTTCCATTTTTGGATATTGTCTTTAATCCTTTTTTTCAGAGTACTGTAGTTTTCTTTCTTTTTGTTTTTGTTTTTGTTTTTGTTTTTTTTTGTTTTGTTTTGTTTTGTTTTGTTTGGTTTTTTGGGACCAAAGATCAAACTCTGGGCCTTGCACTTG
>NW_022900951.1:57964773-58018324 GCF_012274545.1 Fukomys damarensis | reverse complement strand
TTCATAAAGTCTTTGTCTACACCAATGTCTTCAAGGATTCTATCTATTTTATCTTCCACCATATTTCATCTTTCTGTTTCAATATGTAGATCTTTGATCCATTTGATTTTAGTTTAGTATGGTGAAAGATGTAGGTCTAGTTTTATGCTTCAACAAATGGAAAGGCAATTTTTCCAGAATCACTTATTAGAGAGGCTATCTTTCTTCCAGTGAGGATGTTTGGTTTTTTGTTCTGGTTTTCTTTTCTTTACAACACTTTGCTGTTTTAATCATGGTAGCTTTGAAGTATCAATTCAGATCCAGAACCATGATGCTCCTTGCCTTACCTTTGTTGCCCAGAATTGCTTTCACTATTTTAGGTGACTTTGAGATCAAAATGAATTTTAGGATTTTTTTGTTCTAATTTTGTGAGGTATGCTATTGGTATTTTGCTTTGGATTGCATTAAATCTGTATAACAATTTTGGGAGTGTGGCCATTGTCATTATGTTGGTTCTTGTTACTCAAGAAGAGGGAAAAAATCTTTCCATTTTTGGATATTGTCTTTAATCCTTTTTTTCAGAGTACTGTAGTTTTCTTTCTTTTTGTTTTTGTTTTTGTTTTTGTTTTTTTTTGTTTTGTTTTGTTTTGTTTTGTTTTTGGTTTTTTGAGACAGGGTCTCACTATGTAGTTGAGACTGACCTGGAACTCACTTTGTAGCCCAGGCCAGTCTTGAACTCACAGCGATCCTCTTGACTCAGCCTCCCAAGTGCTGGGATTATAGGCGTGCACCACCATGCCGGGCCCCCATAGTTTTCAATATAGAGATATTTTACTTTCTTTGTTAGACTGATTTCTAGGTAGGGTTTTTTTTTTTTGATGCTGTTGTGAAAGGTTTTATTTCCCTAAATTTTATTTCAGTGAATTTGTTATTTGTGTACAGGAATGCTATTGATTTTTGAGTGCTGATTTTGTATCCAGTTATGCTACTGAATTTGAGTATTAAATCTAGAAGACTTTTGGCAAAGTTTTTGGGGTCTTCTTTGTAGAGAATTGTGTCATCTGCAAACATTAACAATTTAATTTCCTTCTTTTCTATCCTTATTTTTTTAAAAAATTATTTCTCTTTTCTAATTTCACTGGTTAATCTTTCCAGAAATATATGGGGTGGTAACCATGGAGATCTTTGTCTTGTTACTGATTTTAGAATGTAAGCTTTCAGGTTTGTCTATTCAGTATGATGTTGGCTATTTGGTTTTTATGGATGGCTTTTATCAGATTGAGATAAAGATCATGCATTCCAATTTTTGTCATGAATGGGTGTTGGACATTGTCAAATTCTTTTTCTACATCTATTAAAATTATCTTGTAATTTTTGTCCTTAAATGTGTTAATACAGAATGTTACATTTATTTATTTACATATGTTGAACCATATCTGCATCCTTGAGATGAATCCCACTTGGTCAGGATGCATTATCTTCTTGATGATTTGCTGCATTCTGTTTGCCAGTTAACTAATTGCAGATTTTTGTATCTGTATTCATTAGGGAAATTTGCCTGTAGATCTCTATTTGAGTTAGATCTTTCTCCAATTTTTAGTGTCAGGGTAATGCTTCCTTCCAGAAATGAATTTGGGAGTATAGTGTACATTTCAATTTCATTAAAGAGTTTGGGAACTAGTGGCATTAGGTCTTCTCTGAATTTCTTGTAGATTTCAGCAATAAATCCCTCAGGGTCTGGGTTTTTCTTTGTTGGTAGATTTTTAATTACATCTTCAATTTAATTGACTGATATTGGGTTATTAGACTTTTTATATCTTCTTGATACAGTTTTGGTAATTCATATATGTCTAGGAATCCGTCCTTTTTTTGTGTTTTCCATCTTCTTAGAATACGGTTTCGCAAAGCAGGTATTCATGATGCTCTGGATTTCTGCCGGATCTATTGTGATTTCACCCATTTCATTGTTAACTGCATGGATTTGAGTCTTTTCTTTCCTTTGTTGATAAGGTTGGGTAAGGGTTTGTCAATTTTATTTAATCTTTCAAAGAACCGTTTGATTCATTAATTCTTTGTATTGATTTCTTCATCTCCATTGAATTAGTTTTTGCTTGATCTTTATAATCTCCCCCTTCACAGGAGTGTTGGGCTTGACTTGATCTTCTTTTCTAAAAGCTTGAGATTCAACATTAGGTTTTTTATTTGAGTTCTCTCTGTTTTTATGATATGGAAATTATTTTATAAATTTCCCTCATGGGACTACTCATTGCATCCCATAAGTTCTAGTATGTTGTGTTGGCATTATTAGTTATAGAAACTATTTAATTTCTTATTTAATTTTATCTGTGACCCATTGGTTTTTCAGGAGGTTGTTATTTAATTTCCACATGGTTTTGCAGTTCTTGTGCTATGAGGTAGTGTGTAGTTTATTTTGGAGAATGTCCCATGTGTACCCGAGAAGAATCCAATATTCTGGGGTAGAACACTCTGTAGACATCCACTAAGTGTATTTGTTCAAAAGTTTGGTAGGGAAAAGTAAAAATATGAGAAAAGGAAAAAATGGAAACAAAGTCTTTGTAAATAGGGAAGGGCAGAGGAACGGGGAAGAAATAAGAACCAAGATACAACATATAAAGGCACAAGATCCCAATGATGAATGAATGTGTCTGTACTGTGTATGTAAAATGTACCATTACACTTAATGAAAAAAAGTTTGGTTCATTTCTGATATTTTATTGATGCTTTTTGTCTAGTTGCTCTGTCTCTTTATGACAATTGAGTATTGAGCTCCCTTATGACACTTGTATTAGTGATTATTTGAGTTTTTACATCCATTAATATTTGTTTTATTTAGTTGGGCACAGAACTATTTTGTGCATATATATTTACAATTGTGAACTCTTCCTCTTGGTTTGTTCCCTTTACCAGGATATAGAAAACTTATTTTTCCTCTTAATCAATCTTGGCTTAAAATATACTTTTTCTCCAAATAGAATAGCTACCTCTGCTTTTTTTCTGGTTCCGGTCACATGAAAAATGTTTTCTTTCAGTCTATGAAATCCTTTTTAAATTAAATGTGCATTTTATATGCCACACATTTTTTGTATTATTACTGCCAGTCACTTTCTTTGATTGGTGAAGTGAGACCATTATCACTGATGGTTATAACTGATATGTATTGACTTTTTATTGTTATGTTATTTTCCTGTTGTTGGTTTTATTTTTTTCTTCCCTCTCATTGACTCTGTTTAATCTTATCTTATTCTTCTTTGAATCATCTAGCTGTTGTTGGCTTGATTTTTCATGGTTCCTTGGCTTTGTTTATCAAAATCCTGTCTTTTATATCCTGTCTTCCCATTGGCTTATTCTACTGCATATACTTTCAATTTTAATCTCCTGGATATCTGTTTGAATCTGTTTCATGGATTTCATTCCTTTCCTATGTTGGGCATTCATGATTTTCAACATTTTCCTAAGCTCCTCCATTTTTTTGGTCTGTATCTGCTCTACAGTCACTAATCATGTCTTTCACTATGATCAATATTTCTGTAGTTCTCTGAGAAATTATTTCTGATTTTATTTATTTTCTAGCACCTCATTCATCTGCTTTCTTACTTCTGCTGTTACCCCTTCAAAGTGTCCAGGTGTGTGATTTTTTACTTGTTCAACATCATTGCCCCTTAGGTTTGCCTTTGGTGAGCTAGAAGTTTGAGGTTGCATTTTGCTTAAGTGTCTTCTTATTTTCAATTTTTAAAAATTTAACCCCTGTGTTGATGCTTGTAAATTGCTTATGACGAGTAGCTTTAGTGCTACCCTTAGGAAATGACTACTTCTCAGAGATATCTTCCAGGTGTAGCTGGCTTTGGGGTTTTGAGTCTTTGCAAGGTTCTATGTCTTGAATTTATTAGGGATGAGAAGATGCTGCCTACTTGGCCCAGCCTCTATTTCTTTCACATTGGATTACAGAATTGTTTTTGATCCTTAGGCAATTTGTCTTGGCGTAACAGAAAGAACAACTGATTAGAATAATTATATCACCTTGGCTAAAGTAGTACAATCAGCTATAACAATAACATCAAACAGCCTAGAAAATGGCACACTGTGGCAGCTATTAATTTGTCACCTTTAACATATGAACTAGATTTATGGTTATATGACAAATTTTAAAACAAACCAGCAACTTGTATACAGTAAATAAGCCCTCAGTATGATGATTTTACCTTCAGGGGAGAAAATTTAAAGGGGATTATGGGGAAAATACAGAAGTAATAGATAAGGAAGAAATTAGAAGCAAGGCTGCAAGATTACACAAACTTCTGGAAACTGGTGAAGAAGATAGGGAAAGAGGGAAGGAAGAAATATAAATAAGAACAGAGCAACAACAAAAAACTAAAAACTGTTTTTTACACATATAAAAACAAGAATACACAAGGAGAAACAAAACACAGAGAGGAAAAGAAAAATGAAAAAAGATCCACTTCATGGCCTGTCTCTGCAATCACTAGTAGACACAGTGGTTAAACAGAATCCAGATCTGTGTTGATTAATTCCAGCAGGTCAGCCATAGCTTTCAGTGGGGTAGTGGATAATCCTACCAAGTCTTCACCTTTAGCTCAACTGAAGTTCAGATTGGTTTATGACTGTGAGGCTGAAACCTGATTTGTCCAGTCTGTAACACTCCATGTGTCTCCTGCTGGCTTGAACTTGGCTCTTTGACCTCCTGCCAACATGAACTCAGCAGCTCCATCTTGACACTGGGAGCCACTAAATGGAGGTTGCTCTTAGTTCTGAGTTCAGTTTGGCCCTCTCCAAGATGGCTAGTGGCCCTTTCCTGAGGGATGTCTTAACCTGAGTACCTCACCAGCCACTGCAGTCCACTAAGTTCACTGCTCAATTTCACTAGTGTGATTCTCTATAGAGGCCTCTGGTGTTGCCAGTTGACACTGTGCATCTGTAGGTTCAAGGCAACCCCACCATGTAGTGTGTCAGGGCTCATTCAGGGAGAAAGTGCCACTTGCCACCTCCTTTTCTTGATTGAGGTGTCTCTCTTAACTTTCTCTGTTGGCTTCACATCTCACTTAAGATCCTTCCTGGGTCTCTCCTTCTCTTCCTCACATTACTATATTCCAGCACCTGGACACCAACTCTCACTACTCCATCATCTTGATTGGAACTTCTTCCTGTAATTCCAGCTAGGTATTATGGGATCCACTAAGCCATACTGTTAGGCATGAACAGCAACATTATATCATTAAATAGAAATAGTATATATGAGATTGAGACAGAGCAGGGCCAGAGTGTACAAATTACTTGAAGAAGTTGCCAAGATGCCTATGTGTTCTACTTCTTCTATATTGCCTTCTGTTTCCAAGCATGCACCTATGGCCTCAAGGGATATACCATATAATCAGCTGTCAGGGCATGAGAAGGCTAGGGCTTAGTTTGTGGATAGCTCTGCACATTATGCAGGTATCACACCCAAATGGACAGCTACAGCATTACTGGCTCTTTCCAGGACATCTCTGAAGGATAATGGTGAAGGGCAATCATCACAGTGGATAGAAGTTTAGGCAGTACAGCTAGTAGCACATTTTTCCTGGTAGGATAAAGCCCAGATGTGTGACTATATACTGATTCATGGGCTATAGGCAATGGTGCAGCCAGGTGGTGAGGAATTTGGAAGGAATATGCCTAGAAAATTGGTGACAAAGATACTTGGAAAAGAGTTATTCAAATAAACTTTTCCATATCGGCAAAGGATGTAAAAATATTTATATCCCATGTAAATGCTCACCAAAATGTAACTTCAGCAAAAGAGGACTTCAAGAGTCATGTGGATAAGATGAAACATTCTGTAGATAATGATCAATCTCTTTCCTAACCATCCCAGTCCTTGCCCAATGGGCTCATGAAGCATGTTCATGGTGGCAGGGATGGAAGTTATGCATGGACTCAGCCACCACTCACCAAGGCTGATCTGGCTACAGCCACTCATGAATGTCCAGTGCGTCAGCAGCAGATACCAACACTGAGTGCCCAGTATGGCACTATTTCCTGGGGTGATCATTTTGCCATTTGGTGGTAGGTTGATTATATTGGACCACTTCCATCATGGAAATGACTGTGCTTTGTCTTTACTGGCATAGATACTTATTCTGTATATGGATTTGCCTTCCCTGCACATGCTTCTTCCAGCACTACCATCCATGGACTCAAAGAATGCCTTGTCCACCATCATGGAATCCCATACAGCATCATCTTTTATTGAGGAACACATTTTATGGCTAAAGAAGTGAGGTAATGGGCTCATGCTCATGGAATTTACTGGCATTACCATGTTCCTCACCATCCAGAAGTGGCTAAATTGTTAGAAATGTGGAATGGTCTTTTAAAGATACAGTTAAAGCACTAGTTAGGTGGTAATAGCTTGCAAGGTTAGGGAAAGTTTCTTCAAAAGGCTACATATTCTTTTAATCAGCTTCCACTATATGGTACTCTGTCTTTCATAACAAGGCGTCACAGGTCCAGGAATCAAGGTATGGAAATGGGAGTCACTCACCATTATCCCTACTGAACCACTAGCAAAATTTTAAATTCTTGTTTCCATGACCTTATTCTCTGCTGGCTTAGAAGTCTTAGTTCCAGAAGGAGTAAGGCTTGTACCAGGAAACACAACAATGATGTCATTGAACTGGAAGCTTAGACTTCCTCTTGGTCATTTTGGTTACATCATGCCTCTGAAGAAACAAGCTAAGAACACAATCACAATGTTGACAGGGTTACTGACCCAGGCAGTCAAAGGGAAATTGGACTATTACTCCACAATGGAGGAAATGAAGAATATACTATGAGTGCAGGGTTCAGGATATCCTTTAGGGTGCCTTCTACTATTACCAAGCTCTGTTTTTAGTCAATGGGAAACTATGACAACCCAATCCAGGAAGAATGACAAATGGTCCAGAATCTTCAGGAGTGAAGGTATGGTCACCACACCAGGGATAGGACCAATCAATGTCTGCTGAAGTGCTTGCTGAAGGCCAAGGGAATATAGCATGGGTAATAGAAAAAGTAGTTCTAAATACCAGCTGTTACCCTGTGATCAGCTACAGAAAGGAGGACTGTAATTGTAATTGTAATAGTTCTCTCCTAATATGCTTCCTAGGTAATATCATTTTGATAGATTTAATATTGGTCTTAAGTAATATTGGTTCTTAAGTAATGTTAAACTTATGTTACAATGCTCAAGTTATGAAATGTTAAGAGTAAGTGTCATCCAAAGAAAACTTGCTTTCTCTTCTGGGGAGGGAATTAGTGTGTTGCTATTTGTATGCAGGACAGGTATAACATGTAAGGCATAATTATGAGCTTGTCTTTGTATCGGGAGACAGTTTAAAGTAATGTGCCTGGTTGACAAGTTGACAAGGGGTGGATTGTGATAGTTCATTGATTGTGTCAACTTGATTAAGAAATGGCCAATTAAATTGAATCAGCATAGTTCTGGGTGTGGAAGACACACCCTAGGGAGGATCATTAGCAGAATAGTATAAAAAGAAAAAAAGAAGGGAGGATTGCTTCTGCTTCTTAGAAGGAGTTCCAGTCTTCCCCTTCACCCTGCATGTCATCTCCTGGCTTCCAGTGCAGACTCTTCAGCCTCCAGCACCACCCATTCAGCCTTTGGGCACAGAGCCTTTGGCCTCCTGATATGGATGCAAACAGGGTACTACAGGGACCTCCAGGCCTTTGACTGGATCCTTTGAATCCTCAGTTTGCAGACAGATCTTTTTCACACTTCCATACCAGATTCTGTGAGGGAGCCAATGTAAGAGAATTTTGTAAATTCATATATATTTATATATCTTGTACTCAATCTTTTCTCTAGTAAGCACTGAGTGATACAATTAGTGTCATCTGTAAGCTCACTGATCACTTTGTTTTTTTATGTCCACTATCTGTTTAATTATATCATCTCTGGTCTTACACAACATCAAATTGATACATTTTTTTGTGTCTTTTATCATTTCATGCAATTCAGTTCTTTGCCTCTCAGTTTCCCTCCCATCAATGTTCTTTACATTATCTCTGGGCCAATTGGGAGTTTCTGGAGGCATTTTTTTTGCCTTCTTATGGTGTGTGTGTGTGTGTGTGTGTGTGTGTGTGTTTGTGTGTGTTTGCTGCTGTTTTGGGGTCAATAATATTGGAAAGGATGTTTTGGTGGTATGGTATTGTCATTAGATGGTGTCTGTTTTCCAGTGATGCACTATTTGTGTGACTATTTTTTAATCCTTATAGTTGTTTTTATTTTTATTGTTACATTGAATGTTAGGTATTTTTATAGTTATTTCAATAGTCACTGTATGTGACTTCTTTGGTTGTAGAAATTAACATCCTATATGCTGCTACTCATGAGCTTGGCCATTTTCTGGGTTTAAGTCACTCTGTAAACCCTAATGCTGTGATGTATCCAACATGTGAAAATGGAAATATTCAAAAGTTTCAAACTTGCAAGGGATGATTTTTAAGATATTCAGGAATTACATGGTAATTTTGATTTCAAGTAATTATGATTTCAAGTAAGGAAGATCTCAAAGTTTCTCCTCAAATAGGTTTGTGAAATGCTGGGAAATGAGTATTTACCTGTAAAACCATACTGGAACTTATATCTAAGGCTACTGAAGAGAGAAATCAGACCTTGGATACTCAAATTTAATGAGGCCTTTTTTCTTGGTACTGGGGACCTTGCACATGTGAGGCAGGCTGGGTGCCACTGAGCTAAGTCCCCAGACCTTAATGAGGCTATTTTATGAGTACAAAGTTATACTTATTTTCAGTTTAAAACTTCAGTAATACATTACCGCATGGTGAAATTATGAAAATGGCATTATTAAGGTCCTTCTGTAGCTACCACACATTGTTCCTACTAGATAAGTTCATGTACTTTAGGAGAGTGTCCCTTCTGGCAATGGACTGAAGGAACAGAACATAATCCTTCATCACTGCCCACGCCCAAGGACTTGGCCCCTCATGATTAAAAGTGATCCAGTTTTTCTTGCTTACATATACATGTGGGCAAAGTGGTTTACTATGGACAGCCAGTGTTATAATTGCTGGTCATAAATCTTATGATCATCTCATGTCCCATTCATTCTAAACTTACTTGTATTCAGTTTCACATTCAGTTTTTTGAAAAGAGTGCTGATATATAGTTTTTTGAAGTCAGTTAAAAATAATATTTTAGAAAGGAATCAAAAGACAAGGATAAAAAATCCATTTCCCTACAAAAACATGAGAATAAAAAGGTTCAAAAGAGGTTTAGTTGTCAAAGTCATGTAACTGACAAATCCTTGAGCAATGATTCCAAACCAGGTCTGTGTGTTTTCACAATCTTTTCCACCACATATATCCCTGCTCTTCACTACCTAGTAAGTTTTGTTACATAAAATATTTTAATTATCAACAAAGTATCTCACACAGTATAATTTCGAAAAATTTCTTCCTATTTCACAATATCTATTATTCTTTTTTTGTCCTTATTTACTCTTTTAGTTTCTCACACCAGAGAGACAATGTGATATTTACACATGTGTGTTTGATTTATTTCACTTAAGAGTATGGTTTCAAGGTGCATCCATTTACCTAAAAATGTCTCAAGTTTGTCCTTCTTATGGCCAAATAGTACTCCATTATAAAAAGCGAATGCTCAAAAAAATCAATTGCATTCCTGTACACAAATAAAAAACTTATTGAGAGAGAAACTAGTGAAACAATACCTTTAATAATAGCATTGAAAAAAATGAAATACTTAGGAATCAGTCTAACAAAAGAAGTAAAAGATCCTTACATTGAAAATTACAGTAATCTGAAAAACGAAATTGAAAGGGCTATCAGAAAATGGAAGGATATTTGTTGCTTGTGGGTAGGAAGAAACAACATAGTGAAAAATAGCCATACTCCCATAATTTTTATATAGATTTAGTGCAATCCCAATGAAAATACCATTGGCGGACCCAGGATTCGGCTCAGTGGTTCTGCCACCTGCCTTGCAAGTGCAAGGACCCAAGTTCAATTCCTGGTAAAAAAAAAAACAACAAAAAAATTCCATTGGCATACCTCACAGAAACAGAAAAATTATTCCTAAAATTTATTTGGAATCAGAAGAGACCTAGATTATCAAAAATATTCTGGGCAATTTAGGAAAGGCAGGAAAAATTACAATCCCTTGCTTGAAATTATACTACAGAGCTTCTGTGATAAAAGAAAATAAAAATGGATGAAAGATCTAAATTTTTTTTGTACCAGGGATAGAACTTGCAGGTGGTAGGAAAACTGAGCTAAATCCCCAGCTCCAAAGATATAAATATTAAAACAGAAATGATAAATCTGCTGAAAGAGAGAATAGGTAGAACTCCTGAGCACATAGGAGTAGGCAATGACTTCATGAACAAAACCCAAACCACATGAGATATACTACAAGGGATCAACAACTGGGAGCTCATCTTATTAAAAAGCTTTGGCACTGCAAAAGACATCACCAATAGATAAAAAAAAATAACCTACAAAGTGGGAAAAAATTTAGCCAGTGGTTCCTCAGAGAAAGGGCTAATATCTAGAATCTGTAAATAATTAAAAAAAAACAGTTCATCCAAATTTAAAGACACAATAAAAAATGAGCATCAACAGTAAATGTAACTGTATTGTTTGCTTTAAATGTACAATAAACTTAATGGAAAGAAAAATAGGCATCTGAGA
This sequence comes from Fukomys damarensis, assembly GCF_012274545.1. NCBI lineage: Eukaryota > Metazoa > Chordata > Mammalia > Rodentia > Bathyergidae > Fukomys > Fukomys damarensis. Next base: position 58,007,599 of record NW_022900951.1, on the reverse strand, counting down.
TGATTACACACTTCTCAGATGAAGAAGTAAAAATGACAATTAAGTACATAAAAAATGTTCAACATCACTGGTCATTCAAGAGATGCAAATTAAAACAATGCTGAGATTCCATCTCACTCCAGAAAGAATGGCTGCTATCAAGAAATCAACCATCAACAAATGCTGGTGGGGCTGTGGGGAAAAGGAACACCTTGTCCACTATTGGTGGGAGTGTAGACTGGTGCAGCCACTGTGGAAATCAGTGTGCAGATTCCTCAAAAATCTAGGATTAGGGCTGGGGATTTAGCTCAGTGGTTCCCGCACCTGCCTTGAAAGCACAAGGACCTGAGTTCGATCCCCAGTACCAAACAAACAAACAAACAAACAACGCCCCCTAGGATTAGTGGTCCCATATGATCCAGCTATTCCTCTTCTTAGTAGCATTCCAAAAGCATTAAGCATCACGCCACAGTGATATATTTTCACTCAAGTTTAAATTGTCACAGTTTGTAATAGCTAAATTGTGGAAGCAATCAAAATGCCCATGAACTGATGAATCAATAAAAAGGGTCTGACTAATTTTACGCCTTTGACTCTGTCCCAAGATGTTGGGGACTAGGCCACATAACTCAAATCTCACAGTGTCAAGGTGGAGGTTGGTGCTGTCTTGCCTGGGAAACAGGGAAGTGTGCAGAAGGCTGTATACACCCCCAGTACAGGTGGAATGCAGATAACCCCGTACTCCTGAGTCAAGGCAGCATCTGCAGCGGACAGCTGTCAGCATACAAGCATTTGGGTCTAGAGGAAAACCTGGTTTCTCATTAGCTTAATCATTATCCACCCATTCTCTATAGTTGCTGTTCCATGAACTGCATTCTAACCCTCCCCCTGTGCTTTTCAGTGGCTAATAAATGTGAGCCAACCACGGAGTTTTATTCCAGTCTGTCTGCTAGAGGTAGGTCTCCCAGTCTCCCCTTTTATCCTGAAAATTCTCTTTTTCTTTTAATTCCTCATCATTTCCCTCAATTGGTAATTGAGGGATTTATTAGCCCTTGGTACTAAGATACAGCCACCTCTGTTAATTCAGGAGAGGTTACAGCATTTGGGAGAGTTTGTACATTTATATACCACATCTTAATTTTCCCATCTCTCCCTCTCCCCTCCAACTCTTTTTCTATTTCCTATTTGAAACAATCTATTTCCATTTTTTCTTCTGCTTAATTTCACTCTTTGTGCATTTATTATTGATGTACAGGAACACTATTTTTGCGTGTTGACTTTGTACTCTATCACACTACTGAATTTAGTTATTAATTGTAGAAATATTTTAGTATAGTTTTTAGAGTCTTCTCTGTAGAGGATCATGTAATCAACAAAAATGTTACTTTTACTTTTTTTTCTATCCGTATCCTTTTATACTTTTTCTTATCTAATTGCTCTGAGTAATATTTCACAAACTATAAGATAGTGGACATTCTGGTCTTAGTCCTGATTTCAAAAGGAAAGCTTTCATGTTTTCTCTGTTTACCATGATGATGTGGGATGGTGGTGTGTAATAGATGGTTTTTATAAGATTGACTTAAACTCATTTTACATATATTATCTTAAGGGGTTTTAATCATGAATGGATATTGGATTTTGTCAAATGCTTTTTCTACATCTATTGAGATGATCATGTGATTTTTGTCTTGCTTATATTGTTTTCCATGAGATTATTTCTGTTTTAATATTAAGATCTTTGTTCTATTTTAATCTTAGTTTAGTCCATGGTAAGAGATGAGTGTATATGTGTTGTATTGATCTTCTCATGTTGAGCCAACCCTGCATCCCTGGAATGAAGCCATCTTGGTCAAGGCGTATGATCATTTATTGATTTGCATATGTTGAACCATCAATGCGTCCTTGGAATGAAGCTTATTTGGTCCATCATGTATGATATTTTTCATGATTTAATGCATTCTGCTTGCCAGCATTTTTTTTTAAATTTTCAATTGAATTTATTGGTACATTCTAGGTAGACAGTACAGTTACATTTGTTACTGGGATCTTGTAACTTTACATGCTGCCAGCATTTTATTGAGGAGTTTTGTGTCCATGTTCATTAAAGATTGGCCTATAGTTTTCTTTTTTTTGTGTGTGTTTTTTTTTGAGACAGGTTTCACTATGCAGTTCAGGCTGCTCTGGTACTCACTGTGTAGCCCAGGCTGGTCTCGAACTCACAGAGATCCTCCTGCCTCAGCCTCCCGAGTGCTAGGATTATAGGCGTGCGGCACCATGCCTGGCTACTAGTTTTCTTTTTTGGTTGAAACATTTTCTGGTTTTAGAATCAAGATGATGCTTGCTCCCAGGAATAACTTGTGAGTACTGCTTCCCTTACTCTTTCATTAAAGAGTTTGAGGGAGTACTGACATTAGGTCTTCTCTAAAGTTCTTGTCAAATTTGACTTTGAATCATTTGGGACCTGAGCTTTTCTTAGTTTGAATTTTTTTCATTACTTCTCCAATTTCATTAACTGATAATAGATTATTCAAGATTTTATATCTCCTTTGTTCAGCTTTTGTAGTTTTTAATGTATCTAGGACGTTTTTCATTTCTTATGAATTTTCCATTTTATTTGAGTACAGGTTCTGACAATTGTTACTGATGATCTGGATTTTGGCAATTTACATTGTGATGTTACCATTTTCATATCTAGTAGCATGGACTTGGGCCATTTCTTTACTTGTTTTGGTAATATTGACAAAGTGTCTATTTTTTTAAAGAAATAACTTTTCATTTTATTGATTCTTTGTGGTTTTTGTCTTAATTCTTGCTCTGATCCTTAAAACTTTCTTCCTTTTGTTAGCTTTCAGTTTGGATTATTCTTGTTTTTCTAGAATCTTGAGGTACATCACTGGGTTATATATTTGAGCTTGCTCTGAATTTCTGATGTAGGAATACATTGCCACGAACTTCCTTGTTAGGACAGTTTTCATTGTGTTCCATTGGTTCGGGTATGTCATACTGGCATTATTGTTTGGTTGTAGGAACTAATTTCTCCTTTCATTTTACCTGTGACATACTAATTATTCAAGAAGTGTAGTGTGTTGATTGTCAACTTGTAATCACCAGCTGAACTGAATCAACATGGTCTGGTGGTGGAGGATCCACCTGAAGATTGTTAACAATAGCTCTAAAAAGAGAACTGGGGAGGAAGATCTTGGCCTATTGATTTTCTATGAGAAGCTCACTGTGAATGATTTTCCTAAGTGGACTAGGCTATTCTCTGAGGAGGAGTTCTGGACCTCACTGTCACTGGGAATGGCTGCTGCTTTCATCAGGGGAGCTATGATCTTTACTGCGAGCATCACTTCCTGGCTTCAATGTGGATCCTTCACTTTGGTGGCACAAATCCTTCATTTCATGAGCATATCTTTTCTGGCTTCCACCACTGGCTTTTTGCGCCTTCCAGGTGCAGATCCTCAATACAGACAAACGTGAAACATTGCCATGGGTTTTAGGCCACTGGCTGGACTCAAGGAGAACATTGCCTTGGACTCTAAGCCTTTAGCTGGATTAATGTGGGAAACTGCTGGGGTCTAGGCCCTCAGTTGAACTTTGGGGTGTTTAGTGTGTGGTTAATCTCTTGCACTTCTTTGTGTTTGACTCTTTGGGTAATTATCATAAAATAACCTCATAAGTTATGTGTCCTCTATTTAATTTATTCCCTCACCCAATCCTGTTGACTACAAGAAGAAGATATTATTTAATCTCCATGTGTTTCTTTTTGGTTTAAATTTGTTTCTTGTGTACAGCATATTGTTGGATCTTGAGCCATTCTTATAATGTCTTTTATTGATGAATTGAAGCCATTCACAATGATGTTTATAACTGATGTATTGATTTACTCTTGTCATTACATTATTTTCTGCTGTTTAGTCACTTTTTCCTTCCCAGTTAACTGCTCCCCCTACCTAGTGTATTCATTCCATTACATTTTTTGGCATTAGCTTCATTGTCTTTAGGATATCCTTGAGAATTTTTAGAATGCTTTTCTTGGTGGCCATGAATGTATTTAAGTGCTCTTTAGAATGGAAATATATTATTTCTTTCAGAAACTTAAAGATAATTTTGTAGGATATATCAACCTGGGTTTGAAATTGTTTTCTTTTTAGGCTTGAAACATTAACTTCCAACTCTTCTTCACTTTTAAGTCTTGTGTTGAGAAGTTTGCTATAATTGCAATGGGGTTTTCTTTGTAAATGATTGGTTTCTTTTCTCTAACACCATTTGCATTCTTTTCTTGTGTTAGATTTCTGTACTTGTGAGTATGATGTGTCTTTGGGTTAATCTTTTCTGATTGTAGATATTTGGGTTTTAATATGTCTCACTTACCTGTATGTTAATTTTCCCCCAAGTTTTGAAATTTTCTGCCATTAGTTCTGTAAAAAGATTTTATGTCCTTTGTGCTATTTCTGACATTTCATTAATTTGAATAAATCTTAGTCTTCTTTGCATCATCAAGCAGCTGCTGAATCCATTTTTCATGTTCCCTCATTGTATGTAAGGCATCTCTCATTAACTGATCAACCACAGCCTGTCTTCTAGATCTGACACTTTGTCCTCACATTGGTTGATTCTGCTGTCCACACTTTCAATACAATTTTATATCTCCTGGATTTCTGTTTGCAACTTGTTTATGGACTCCAATTATTTTTTATGCTGTGCATTCATGACTTGTATCTCTTCAGCTCCTGCAGTTATTTTATAAATTAGTGTCTTCTGTAGACTCACCAGTCATTTATTTTATTAGGATCATCATCTCTTGAATTATATCTGCATTGAGTTCAATGAACACCTTACTGATCTTTTTTGTTTCTTTAGTTTATTGGTATTTTAAGGTATACAGTACAGTAACATTCATCATGGGGATCTTTTACCTTCACATGTTATGTCTTGGTTTTTGTTTTTTCCCATACCCCTGCCCTCCCATCACCCCTTCCATCCTTCCCTATTTACAAAGACTTTGTTTCCATTTTTTCCTTTCTTTACATTTTTTCTTCTTCCTTCCTTACTTTCCCCTCCCTTCCCATTTCCCCTTTAGCCATTTTCTTCCTATTTCACATTGTGAATTATGCCATTTGAACATTATTTATACTCTTACTTTTTCATACCAGAGAAACTATTCAGTATTTACACATGTGTGCCCTATTTATTTCAATTAAAGGTATGGCTTCAATATGCATCCATTTAGGTATAAATGACTCTTGTTTCTTATTCTTTATGGCAGAGTAGTACTACATTTTATAGAAAAACCATATATTCTTTATCCATTCTCTAGTTCACGGTCACTTGGGCTGTTTCCAAGTTTTACCTATTATAAACTGTGCAACTATAAACATGGTTCTGCATATATCACTTTGGTATGATACTTTTTTCCCTATTGAGTTTATTGGTACTTTTTAAGTATAGAGTACAGTTACATTTATCATTCAAATCTTGTATCTTTACATGACAGGTCTTGGTTCTCATTTTTTCCCATACCCCTGCCCTCCCTTCACCCCTCCCCTATTTACAAAGACTTTGTTTTCATTTTTTCCTTTTCTCATTTTTTTCTTTTCTCTTATTTCCTTTCCCCTACCCTTCCCACTTCCCCTACACCTTTAACCCTTTTCTTCTTATTTCATATTATCAATTATACAATTTGGACCTTATTTACACTTTAGTTTTTCACATCAGAGAAACTATTCGGTATTTACACATGTGTGTCTTAATTGTTTCACTTAAGAGTACAGCCTTAATATGCATCTGTTTTCCTATGAATGACTCTAGTTTCTCATTCTATATGGCTGAACAAGTACTCCATTTTATAGAAAAACCACATCTTCTTTATCCAGTATCCAAATGATAGGCAATCAGGCTGTTTTCAAGTTTTAGCTATTACAAACTGTGCACCTATATCACTGTAATATGATTAAAAAAATTATTTTAGAGAGATACCCAACATGGGAATTGCTGGGTGAAATGAGACTTCTAATCCTAATTGTTTAAAGTATCTCCATATTGATTTCCATAGTGGTTGCACCAGTCTGTACTCCCACCAACACTGGAGAAGGGTTTCTTTATCCCCACAACCCTACTAGCATTTGTTATTGATTGATTTCTTTATAGCAGCCATTCTTTCTGGGGTGAGATGGAATCACAGTGTAGTTTTCATCTGTATCTCTCAAATGACCAATGATGTTATGAACATTTCTTCATATATTTGTTTCTGCTTTTACTTCTTTGTCTGAGAAGTGTCTGTTCATTTCAGATGCCCATTTTTGAATAAGGTCTTTATCTTTTGGTGGGTCTGATTTTTTTTGAAATCTTTATATATTTTAGATAGCAGACTTAGTCTGAGAAACAGCTCAAATTTTTCTCACATTGTAGCTTGTCTCTTAGCTCTGTTGGTGGTTTTCTTGCCATACAAAAGATTTTTAAAAGAATGAGATTCCAGTTGTTGATTCTTTTTTTTTTTTTTTTTGGTTTTTTGAGACAGGGTCTCACTATATAGTTGAGACCCTAGTGCTGGGATTACAGGCATGCACCACCACATCTGACCCTAGTTGTTGATTCTTTGTGCTAGTTCCCAAGCTACTGAGGATTTGTCCATAAAGTCTTTTCCTATGCCAATGTTTTTGAGAGTTCTACCTAACTTATCTTCAAGCAAGTTTAGTGTTTCTATTTTAATTTTAAGATCTTTAATCCACTTATATTTTAGTTTAGTACGTGGTGAAATATAAGGGTCTAGTTTTAATCTTTGGCAGGTTTAAATCCAGTTTTTCCAATACAATTTATTGAAGAGGCTATCTTTCCTCCACTGAGGATGGTAGGTTCCTTTGTCAAAAATGAGGTTGGTGAGTCCACCTGGAGTTGTTCCTTTATATTCCATTCTATTCCAATGATCCTGAGGTATGTTTCTTTGCCAGTACCATGCTGTTTTTATCACAGTGGCTTTGTATTATAGTTTCAAGTTGGGGTTTGTGATACCCCCTGCCATGTTTCTGTAGCCTAGAATTGCTTTTACTATTGTAGGTCTCTTCTGGTTCTAAAAGAATTTCTGGATTGTTTCCTCTAGTTCTGTGAAATATATTGTTGGAATTTCAATCGGGATTGCATTGAATCTGTATAGCAGTTTTGGTAGTATGGCCAATTTCACTATGATTCTTACTACCCAGGAACAAGGGATGTCTTTTCATTTTCTTATACCCTCTTCAATCTCTTTTGTCAGGGTGCTATAGTTTTAATGTAGAGATCTTTTGCTTCCTTCATTAGATTGACTCCTAGATATTTCATTTTTTGATGCTATTATGAAAGGAATTGTTTCCCTAATTTCTCTCTCAATGAGTCTGTTATTTGTGCACAAGAAAGCTATTTATTTTTGAGTATTGGCCTTGTATCTAGCTACTCTACTGAATCTGTAAATTAAATCTTTAAGTTATATGGCAGAGTTTTTTGGGGCCTTCTGTGTAGAATAATATATCATCAGCAAATAATGACAGTTTACATTCTTCATTTCCTAACAGTATTGCTCTTATTTCTTTCTCTTTTCTAATTGCTGTGGCTAATGTTTCCAGAACCATATTGAGCAGAAGTGGTGATAGTGGGTATCCTTGTCTTGTTCCTAATTTTATCATGAAGGTTTTCAGTTTTTGGCCATTTAATATGATTTTGGCTGTTTTTTTCATAGATAGCCTTTATCAGGTTGACCATCTACTCCAATTTTCTGCAGAGTGTTTTATATCATGAATGGGTGTGGAATTATGTCAAATTCTTTTTCTGCATCTATTGAGATCATCATGTGGTTTTTGTCTTTTACTCTATTAATATTGTGTTATATTTATTGATTTACATATGTTGATCCATGCATTCCTGGAATAAATCTAACTTGGTCAGGGTAAATGATATTCTTCATGACCCACTGTATTCTGTTTGCCAGTATCTTATTGAGGATTTTTGCATCTATATTCATTATGGAGATTGTCCTGTAGTTCTCTTTTTTTGTTGGGTCTTTCCCTGGTTTTGGAATCAAAGTAACACTTGCTTCCACGAATGATTCTGGAAATATTGTTTCCCTTTCAATTTTATTGAAAAGTTTTAAGAGCAGTGGCAATAGTTCTTATTTAAATGTTTTATAGAATTCAGCAGGAAAGCTATCAGGACCTTGGATTTTCTTTGTTGATAAATTTTTAATGACATTTTCACTTTCTCTGATTGTAATTGGGGTATTTAAAATTTTTTAAATCTTTTTTGTTCAACTTTGGTAATTCATATGTACCATTTTCTCTGTATTTTTGGTTTTACTTGAGTACAGGTCCTTGAAGTAGGTATTGAGGATCACCTGGATTTCTCCTGGATCTGTTTTGACTTCACATTTTTTGTTCCTAATTGCATGGATCTGAGCCTTTTCTTTCCTTTATTTGACAAGGTTACCAAATGGTTTATTAATTTTATTAATTCTTTAAAAAAAAAACCAACTCTGCAACTAGTTGTTGTTGTTGATGATGTTTTGTGTCATTCTCTTAGTCTCCATTGCATTGCTTTCTGCTCTCATCTTTATAATTTCCTCCCTTGTATGGGCTCTGTATATGTCTTGCTCTTCTTTTTCTAGGAGCTTAAGATTCAGCATTAGGTTGTTTATTTGAGCTTGCTCTGTTTTCCTAGTGTGGGTATTCATTGCTATGAATTTTACTCATATAACTGCTTCATTGTGTCTCATAGATTCCTGTATGTTGTAGTGGCATTATCATTACTCATAAAAACTGTCTATTTTATTCTTTGATTTCTTCTGTGACTCAATGATTCTTCAGGACAGTGTTGTTAAATTTCTATGTGTTTGTGAAGTTCTTGCCATTTCTTATATGATTGATCTCCAGTTTAATTGAGCTATGGTCTGATAACATACACGAGATAACTTCAATTTCATTGCATTTACTTAAACACGTTCTATGAGTTAGTATGTGATCTATTTTAGAGAATGACCCATGCGCAGCCAGAAAGAATGTGTATTCTGATTTTGTGGGGTGCAACACTATAGATGTCTATTAAGTCCATTTTTTCAAAAGTTTGGTTCAGTTCTAGTATTTTGTTGTTGACTTTTTGTCTAGATGATCTATCTATTTGTGACAGTTGGGTATTTAGTTTCCCCACTATAATTGTGCTAATGCTTATTTGGTTTTTCATGTCCCTTAATATTTGTTTTGTATAGTTGATGTCATTAGTATTTTTTAATATAAATTTATGATTGTCATCTCTTCCTCTTGGATTGTTCCCTTTACAAGGAAGTAGTGACCTTCTTTGTCTCTCTTAATTAATTGTGGTTTGAAATTTACTTTGTGTGCAAATATGATAGCTACCATTGCTTTTATCTGCATTCCTGTTTCATGGTGAACTGTACTCCATCCTTTTATTTTCAGTCTATGACTTTCTTTTTGAACTAGGTGCATTTCTTGTTTACAGCATATTGTTGGATTATCCTTCTTAATCCATTCTTCCAGTCTGTTTCTTTTGATTGAGGCTGTTGACATTGATGCTTATAACTGATATGTACTTACTTATTGTTGTCCTGTTAAGTCCTGTTGTTGGCTCTTTTTAACCCTCCCTCCCTTCAGTTTCTTTCTTCTTTTTTGAGACAGGGTCTCATCACTATGTAGTTAAGACTGACCTGGAACTCACTATGTAGCTCAGGCTGGTCTCAAACTCACAGCGGTCCTCCTGTCTCAGCCTCCTGTGTGCTGGGATTACAGGCATATGCCACCATGCCTGGCTTCCCTTCAGTTTCTTGCCTTGCCTGATTGATTTGCTCTGCTGAGCCTCATGGTATTGTGACCTTCATTGTCTTTTTCTAGGATATTGTTTAGAATTGTTTGTAGTGCTGATTTGTTATTCATGAATTTTCTCAGGTGTTCTTTGTCATAGAAGTATCTTATTTCCCCATCAATTTAGAAAGATAGCTTTGCAGGGTACATTCAGTCTAGGTTGGAGGTTGTTTTCTTTTAAGGCTTGAAATATCTTACTCCATGCTCTCCTTGACTTGAAGGTTTTTGTTGAAAAGTCTGCTGTAATTCTGCTGGGCTTTCTTTTTCATGTGTTTTTTATCACTTCAATATCTATCTGAATCTGTTTCATGGATGCCATTTCTTTCCTATGTTGGGCATTCATGGTTTCCATTTCTTTCCTGTTGTGATCATTCATGGCTTCTATCATGATCCTGAACTCATGTTTTTTTTTTAACTGTTTTCTATTCTAGAGTCTCTAATCTTGTCTTTCATTGTGGAAATTTTTCAATTTTGAATTTTTCTAGAGCCTCATTGCTCTGTTTTGTTATTTCTTGTGCTATGAGTTCAGGGTGTATAGGTAGTTGATTATCAGACTTTTCCATTTCATTTCCCTTAGAGTTTGCCCTTGGTGAGCTGGCAATCTGTGTTTTTGCATTTCTTAATTTTTTTCATTTTAATTTTTGTTGTTGGTACTATCCTTAGTTTAATTCCTGCGTTAACCCTTCAATCTTCCAGATATAGCTGGTTTTTAGGTTTTGAGTCTCTAGTGATTCAGAGATACTCTCATTTTCATAACACCAGGAAGGACAACTGATTAGATCAATCTCCACACCTCATCCCAAGTGATACAATCAGCAAACCATAAAATCAAACACCATTTATAAATTCACAATTTGTGCTAGTTATTAATCTATCACTTTTAACTGTAAAAATTAAATCAAACTCAAGGACCAGCCCAAAATATGTTTATAGTGGATAAACTCTTCAATATAGCAACTTTACCCTTCACAATGGGGACTTAGAAGGAATTGGGAAGTGATGGATATATAGGTAGAAGGATGGGAGAAGGTTACAAGTGCTGCCAGAGGACACAGGAAGATAGCACAAACTCTAGGAAACTGTTGAAGACAAGAGGGAAAGACAGAGTGAAAGAACAAAGACAAGAACAGGACTACTTAAGAGCAATAGGGAAGCTATATATTGTACTCACCTTTGAAACTAATGACAATCAAGAGAAGGAAAAAGAGACAAGAAAAGAAAAAGAGAGAAGAATTAGGGCAGGAACAGGAGCAAATAGGGAGATAAAGAACAATGTGGGAAAAATGTGAAAATGAAAAAATGGAAATGAAGTACTTGTAAAAACAGAAGGGAGGAGGGGGTGAAGGGAGGGCAGGCATAAGGGGAAAAAATGAGACAAGACCTGCTACAAGAGGGAAAGACAGAGTGAAAGAACAAAGACAAGAACAGGACTACTTAAGAGCAATAGGGAAGCTATATATTGTACTCACCTTTGAAACTAATGACAATCAAGAGAAGGAAAAAGAGACAAGAAAAGAAAAAGAGAGAAGAATTAGGGCAGGAACAGGAGCAAATAGGGAGATAAAGAACAATGTGGGAAAAATGTGAAAATGAAAAAATGGAAATGAAGTACTTGTAAAAACAGAAGGGAGGAGGGGGTGAAGGGAGGGCAGGCATAAGGGGAAAAAATGAGAACCAAGACCTGCCATGTAAAGATACAAGATCCCAATGATGAATGTAACTGTACTGTATACCTAAAATGTACCAATAAACTCAATGAGGAAAAAAGAACAATGTGGGAAAGAGATTGAGTGCAAAAAAGAAGAAAGAAAAAAGGAAGAATTTGGAGAGTGAAAAAATAAAATGTAAAAAAGTAAAAATTAAAAGTAATAGGAAAAGAAAAAATAATAATTAAAAAATGAATAAAAATGAAGGGCCTCCTTCAGGGTATGTCTCATGGGCAGCAATGGCAGATGTGAGTCAGTTATTCTCAGCAAGCCAGCAGCAGACCCCTGAGATTCAGGCTGATTTCTGGCTGCAAGGTTCAAGTCGAGCTACCTGATTACCTTCAGGGTTAAACTCTGTAAGGTTCTACTGCACATTCCAGCTGCCCTTTCCCTGAAGATAGTCCAGGTTCCAATGGGAGGAGGTGATCCCTTCAACTTGCCTACTATGGTTGGTCTGGTGTGCCTTTATTGCAGAGTTTCTCTTCACTGTACCAGTGGGCTTCAGTTTTCATTAAAAAGCCTGACAAGGGCCCTCTTTTTGTTGTTTGCTTCTGCTGTATCTTCTGGAGCTCAGTAAAATGCCCTTTATGACCCACTGTGCCTCTGCACTGTGGATCTAGGCACCAGCACAGCCATGAGGACTGAGTGAGAAGGGTCAACCTAGCTCCACGGGGCAGCTCTCAGTCCTCACTGGTCTCTTATTGATCTTTTTTGTTTTTCTCCACTCTTATTATTTCAGATATTTTGGTTGTGTGGCTTTTGATTTCTTCCCCCTCAATGCCCTGCAAATCATTTTTGTGGGAATTGGGAGCTTTGGAATATTTTACTCCCTTGTTTTCTCATTTTTGTCTTGCTTGTTTGTTTTCTGTCTAGGCCTGTAGACAGATTATAGTGCATAGTTTTATTGATAGTATGGAGACCTCTTTAATCAATGTCTAATTTTTAAAGATGTCTTCTGAATGTAGACAGCTATTGGCAATTGCATCTGTCCCAGGATTCAACTGTACATGTTTATTTTAGAGATGAGGTTGCAGCCTATTTGGCCCAGTACCCAATATTTTGGAAATGGGATGCAGTTCTGCTTATGATCCACAGGCAATCCAGCTATTGACATACAAAGAAAAAGTCAATTTATAGCAGCAACAATATCACCTTAGCCAAAGTAGAAAAATCAGCAACAACAATAGATTCAAATACAAACTGAATATTGACAAACTCTAATAACTAATAATGTATACCCTTAAACATGGCAAAGAGATCTATAGTTATAGCATAAACTCCAAGACAAACCAGATATTGATACACAGTAAATATCTATTCAATAGAAAACTTTACTTCCTTTAACAACAGAACACTGTTTAACCATAGTTAGTTATAGTTAACTATTTACAGATTCATAAATTTTAATGGTTATACCTGTAAGGATAGAGGTTGCAAGGGAATGATAGCATAAAAAATAGAACTTGAAAACAAGAAATAGAAGATGTGAAGAAGTTGATAAAATTGAAATAAATATCCTATTAAAAAGTAATATAAAATTAGTATTATTAGATAAAAGTAATATAAAAATCAACAAGGAAAAGATAATAAAATAGTGAACTAGGGGAATAAAAGAAAAAAAATAAGAAAACAAATTGAAAGAGACTTCGTGAGAAAAAATACAGGGAAAAATAGAAGGACCTAATCAAACAAATCAAATAATGATCAAACTGGGGGAATGAGTGATGCAAGTCCAAACTCCACCAAAAAAAATGAGGGAAAAATTGGGTCAAAAGAATAAAAAATATTGCAATGTATTTCCAGATGAATGTTTTTCTTTTAGAACCTGCAGTCAAATTCCTCTCTGACACATTTTATAGCATGTGAGTTTGAGTGATGACCCCTCTGTTTGAGAGGTCCCCTGTTTGTAAACTCCAGTCTGTGGAAAGTTGTTAAATGTTAAAAGAGTGTAATGAATAATGGGGCCATTTACTTTAGGGATCTTGGATTCTATTGTGGAGACTCATGGTTTAATACCTAATGATGTGAGCCATCTTACCTGCTCCTGTCTGTCTCCTAGTCAATACTTACATTTTCATGTTCAATTATAAAAGCAAGCAGTGGATCAGGCTCACAGAAACAGATATGGTGATAAGGCTAATGTAATTGTGGGAGTGTTATTGGGAATGGGACAATTTACAAACATAGCCCAACGGTTGCAGCATACTAATGAGACTTTTGAACTAATAGGACATGTTCAGCAACATTTTTTGTCTGCCTTTGCCACTAAGTGAGTTCCAAGAACTATAAAAACAGATAACAGCATATTAAGCTTCTTGTAAGTATTCCATATAATCCACAAGGCCAAGCTATTGGGGGTCTCTAAAGGAGAGGGACTTACTGAGAAAAGAAAGCGAGGCACAGAGGATCAGAGTTTTAAGGAGAAAAGACCTGGATCTTTATTTGTTCCTCTTTTTATATCCTACACAGTGAACTGCTACATGTCACAAGTCACAGCCTATGTTAATCATTACAGACATTAAAACACTAGACAAGTTATATATGTCAAAAGTAAATTTTGTTTCTGGAGCCAAGCTATGGCAAGTATATTTCTGAATAAACATACTCAGGGAGACATTTATATCTACAAGGAGCAGGCAGCACCTGGGACACTGCAAGTGTATGTCCGGGAGATCACCTTTTATCTATTGCTGTCAGGCCTTCCTAACAACTCCATGAATACACACAGGTCACTCATCAGTCTCCTGCACCAAGACAGGTCCATCATCAAGCTATAGTACAAAGGGTAGATTTTAACCCTAAAAATCAATTAAATAAAATAAAAGAGGGAATAGTGCTTCCTCCACAGGCTCAACTGGATCTTGCTATCTGCACTTTACATTTTTTTAATCCACAAACAGCAAACCACTGCATTATGGCTGAACTGCACTGGCAGTCTGGACCTAACTCTAAATTGCCATGTGGTAAAGTCTTGTGTTAAAGATACACAGACAGGTAAATGGGAAGTCCCCTCTCTATTAATGACCAGGGACAGGGGTATACTTATATTTTAACAGGAGATAGATCACTGGTGTGGTTTCCATCTAGGAATGTGCAACCAAAGAAGATGGAAGTCCCCATGGTGGCCTAGGCCAACTACGCTGTCAGCCAGACTGCTAATAGTGACTATTGTACACATGAGACTCAACAATCAGTCAGTGGCAACTTCATCCACACTGACAGTGGAGGTCCAGCTAATTATGAACAAGAGCCTGGAGAGAACAATCCACAAGGCTAAACCACTGGTAGAACATCAGGGTCTGGCACAGACTCCTGACACTATGTTTGTTGCTATGGTGGCTATCATAGCATGTGCAGAATGTATACCTCCAGTGTCAAGGGTAGAATATTGGGCTTACATCCCTAACCTTCCCTTGCTTAGACCAGTTACTTGGATGAATCTTTCACCTGAAATTTATCATGAAACTGACACATCCCATTTATGGGTGCATTTGATAAAAAGCCTGGCCAAACCTGTAGACAGGAAAGATAAAGCAATTGTTAATTATACTTCTCATTTTACTTATTCACCTTTGTGTATGGAAGACACTTCCAAACACTCTAGTTATAGTTATGCTGCCTCATCTCAGACCTGGTTAGCCCATTCTTCTGAAAATTTTCTTATGTTAACTCTGGGATCCATTCATGTGGCTGGAGATCAAACAGATCCCTTCCTACCCAAATATTCAATTTTTTCAGGCTTATACTACATGGAATGGATTTCATAAAGATGCACCTCCACCATGGAATATATGTAGGGGTCAATCAGGAATATGCACAAAATTGGGGCCATATGAATTTATTGACTAGTGACCATGGGGGAATTTTATGGGAAGAAAGGACAATAATGCAGATTGGTATATATTAAACTGGACTAACTTTGATAATGTAACTAATAAAATCTGTCCTTACTAGGGAAATAAGTTGGATAGAGGAATATTTCAATACACCTTTTTCCCAGTTTTTACATTATGGAAAACTTGGGTCTGCCCAAAAATCATTACAGAAATTGGCTCTTCCCCTATTGAAGTAAGCTTATGGACTGGTACTTAACTAAAACCAGACTCTGGCAATACCATATTGTTAACAAAATTCTATTGGCCTGTTCAATCCCATGTGTTTGCATGTATGGGAATATAAAATAGGATACCAATACTTTTACCTGTCAAAAATGTACCTCAAGTCATTGTATTTCCTTTTGACCTGTACAAAATAGACTCTAATGATCATAGAGCGTTTTCCAGGAATATGGGTTCATGTTATTTTAACGGAACCATGGTCATATACACCTACTGCTCATTTGTTACAAGTCCTGCTTGATCATCTTGTATGTAAAGCAAAGAGAAGGCTGGGACTGATCATTTCTGGCATAGTCTCTTTGGTATTATTGATTTCAAGGGTAGCTGTTTCCTCTGTGGGATTGGCCCATTCTAATCAAGCAGCTTATTTCATAGATAATTGGACGAGACTGCTGATGAGGAATAGAAAATACATTCTATAGATGCTAAGATGCAATCCTACATAAGTATACTTGAGACTACTGTTCTCTGGATGGGAGATCAGATTGAAAGTTTACAGCTACAACAAGGCCTCAAACTTCATTATAATGTTACTCAATTTTGCACCACTACTTTACCTTATAAGCTATCTAGCCATCCATGGGAACATGTTAAACAGCATGTATAAGGAGCCATGCATAAAATTATAACTATGGGTCTTGATGACCTCCAAAAAGTTTTATCTATGTCCCAACTGACTGCTAATTTTGATGACCAGATTCAAAACTGGAATAAATATTCTGATATTCTTAATCAGCTTAATCTCATCAATTATCTCAAAGCTCATTTCTATTTCATACTGTTGTGCTAATAATAATTTGATTTTGTCTCCTTGCTCTCTTAATCTGCCATAGAGAAGTTCAAATCAAACAATTTCTGAAGATGTTGTAATCACAGGTCATGATGACTCAACTTCTACAAGCAAATTAAAAAAAGGAAGATTTATCAAGAGCCATTCTATATAATTTTTGGGAAAAATCATTTTCATAATTGAACTGTGGTTAAGACTCATCTAAAGCCTAGTGTCTTGCCTACAAGCCAGATCTAGTATGTGCAAACACAACTCCATGTGCCTCCAGTAACAGCTGAGGCCTCAGTGGTCCCGTGATGGTGTGATGCTCCAGGGCAAGATTACTTCAGCTGAAAACATTCTGGTTTCTTGAGAATAGAGTAGTAGTACAGTAGATCCTTGACTTATGAACTCAATTGATTCCCAAGGGCTAGTTGTAACTATGTCAAAACAGCTGAGATTTGGATGTTTACCTGGGTATATGCTATAGATAACAAGAGGCAGGTGAATCTTCCATTAACCTAATTAATGCAAGTTGTTCATATGTCAAGATGGTCATAACTTCAGGGTCCAGTGTAATAAAAAAATAAAAATTTTTTGCCTGGGGGAAAGGACAAATTCTTTTCTAGTTTGTTATTACATCCCACTTAAGTATTGTAAGAATGCATTGCCCATCCCATCATCCTCATCAACATAATGATTCTCATCAACATATCATCAGTAGCATAAGATCACCATCAGGACCCTCTGAGTCACCCAAAATAATCCTATAACTATAAGATAATCATCAGCATAAGATCACCAGTGCCCTCTGAGTCATCTGATACTCCCTCTGATTATTGCATGCATTCAATAAATAGTAGCTAGCTCAGAGTATTTATCTTTGTACTCTTGCACTGACCTCACAGGTGTCCCCACCCATGTACTCTGAAAGTGTGTCTCTTTGTCTTTCTTTCCCTGTCCCTCACTGCCCCCATCTCTAGGCAGATAGGAGAACTGATTGGCCACAGAGACTTATTTATTTATTTAAGTATTTTTATGGCTGAAGAATTAGTTTTTATTTGAAAAAAGACCTGTGTTCCGCTGATAAAAAGGTGTTTTCTGTTGTTGAATAAAACACTATATAGGTATCTGTTTTGTCTATTTCTTCAATGGTGTGGTTTAACTCTGATATGTCTTTGTTCAGTTTTTGTCTGGATGAAATGTATAATTTTGTGAGTGGGTTATTGAAGTCTCCCAATATGATTATATTGGTATCTAATTGTCTTTAATGCACAGTAGTTTCTGTTCTGTAAAATGGTATACACCAATATTCTGTGCATAGTATTTGCAATTAATTGTTATATCTTCCTTTTGGATTGTTCCCTTTACCAGCAGGTAATGTCCATTTTGGTCTTTTCTGAACAGTTTTGGCTTCAAGTCTGTTGTACATGAAAAATGATAGCTATTCTTGCTTGCTTTTAGGTTTCTGTTGTATGAAGTATCATTTTCAAATGTTTTCATCTTTATTAGCTTCATTTTGATGAGGTATGGATCCTGTAGGCAATATATGGCTGCATTTTGGTTTTTTGGATCCAATTTCCAGTCTGTGTCTTTTGATTGGAGAGATAATACTGAGATAGGAGATTAGGGTGGGGCAGAGCTAGGTAGGCAAGTAGGTATGACCTGTTAATAATAAAATCCCAGGGCACATGCATAAAACAGTTCCCAAAGCCCTGCACATAGAATTCTCATGAGAACTTGAGCAGGATTTCCATAGAATTGCCCAGACCTGATGTCAGTCTGAGGAGTGAGTGTTACAAAAATGGATGGTGGCCATTGAGTTTTGGCCACTATGTTTTCTCTTGCACGAATGGCCTTCCCTCATGCTATATGATGCATGTCTTTTCCTACTTTTACTTGGCACAAACTTGCTATTCAGAGCATATTGCTACCATTTGTGTTTGTTTTGACCATTTTTTTCTCCAGAGAGAAAGAACCTAGAAATTACCTTCACAAGGAGACTCAAACACCACAAAACCCAGTAACATGTTTGCCTTATCCAACCAGGAAACAGATAAGACTCATAGGGTACTTTTTGTTTTATTTATTTCTCTCCTAGGCTGAGGAAATCAGGAGGCTTCTCAGTGTGCTGAGAATTGTTTTCTATGTTGTCCAGCATGTGAGGTGGAGAAAAATGCATGGCCTTTGTATTTTTCTTCCAGCCATAGGAGGCCTGAGTCTCTTCCATCAATGTTAGGTCTCCCTGATCTAATTAGCCAACAGGAGATCCTGCTGCATGGTGTAATAAAATACCTTTTTAAAGAAAATCCTTCTTCTTTATATCAGAAAAGAGAGAAATTTCTTTGAGTGTCCTGATGCAAAGACTAGGATAAGAAGTCTACCTGGTGGCATACTGTTCAAAAAGTCAGATGGAGTAGATGCTGTATGGCCATCATGCCTGAAGGTAGTAGCAGCTATAGTTATACTAACAGAAGAAACTAAAAAATTAACTTTAGGATAGAAACTAGAAGTTCTGACTTCCAATAAATTCATAGTGATTCTTGAGACCAAAAGTTACTTGTGGTTAATGATAGTGGCTGGCTAGGTATTACTCCATTCTCTTAGACATCACTGAGGTTATTATAAAAACTTACACTAATCCTAGTCCTGCCTCCTTGATGCCTGCAGGCCCAGAAGTTACTTACTTTTGTAAACAACTGATATCCCAGACCTGTGCAAGGAGGCAAGACATCAGTAACCTGCCCCTTGAAGATGCTGAGTAGGTATGGTTTACTGATATATGTAGCTTTGTGCAAGGACATCAAAAGGGAGATTATACAGTTGTCATTCCAGAATAGGTCATTGAGACCAACTTCTTCCAGCGACTTCTGCTCAAAAAGTGGAGTTCATAGCCCTTGCTCAGGCATTGCTATTAGAGAAAAATCAAGAAGCTACACACACACACACACACACACACACACACACACACACACTCTCCAAATATGCCTTTCTCATACTACATGCGCATGCAGCAAGCTGGAAAAAAAGGAGCTAACTGACTGCTGAGAGCCATTCTACATAAATTTTTGGGAAACTCATTTCATAATTAAAATATAACTAAGGCTGTCTAAGGCCCAATTTCACCTTACCTGTGAGCTGGCTATGGCATTCAGAAACCTAACAATGTTTTGCCTCCAGTCACAAGTTGAGGCCTAAATGCTCTTGTGATATTGTGATGTTCAAGCGCAAGAATACACCAGATGAAGACATCCTACTTCTTTGAGAACCAAGTAGTAATAAAAGAAGAGAAAGGTTTTACCTGGAGGGAAGGACAACTTCTTTATTAGCCTGCTATCTCATCCTATGTACTGTAAGAATGCAGAGGTAAGGGGAAAAAATGAGAATCAAGACTTGCCATGTAGAGGTACATGATCCCAACAATGAATGTAACTGTACTGTATCCCTAAAATGTACCAATAAACTCAATTAAAGCTGAAAAAAAAAGAAAAAAAAGAATGCTCTCCTTACCACCATCATCAACATAAGATCCTCAGCCCCTTTGATCCTCATCAACATAAGATTACTGCCGCCCCCTAATCACCTGATAATCCCTTAAATTATTGTATGTATGCAATAAACAATGGCTAGTTTGGGAGTGTCTGTCTTTGCCCGCTCTGAGGCACTAACCTTCTGGTCCTCCTTGTACTTTGAAATTACATGTCTTGATTTTATTTCTCTCTTTAGCCTTTGCCATCCCCCTTTCTAGACAGAATATTGATAGCCCTCTGATAAAATCCCTTATAATGAATGTAATAATTATGTATATCTAAAGTGTAGCAATAAAATTAATGAAAAAGGGAATAGGGGAACAGATAGGGAGAGGGGAGGGAAGGGAAAGGGAATTGGATTAAAGAAAAGAAACAAGTTGTAACAGTACATTAAACACTTCCAACATGATTGTAAACTGCATGAATTGCAAACATGTACAAATAAAAAAAATTTAAAAGAATGTTAGATGAACCTGAAGAGTGCCCATAAGCAAAAAGATCTAAGTACACAGCCACCATTTTTATCTTGACAAATTTTTTTGTTGTCAACTTGACTAACATAAAGAGCCATAGGCAGTCTAGACAAAGGAATTGGATTTGTTTATTTCTCTATAAGAAGGCACAGATAATGACACTACCTTACTAGAAGTAATAATACTGAGATTTGACATATTCCAGGCCTTTCACATATTGTCTTCTATTAGAAAAATGTCATTATTCCTATTTTACAAAAAAACAATGACAAAAGGGTTATACTACTTTTCCAAGATTATCTGGAAAGGTAAATTACAGACAGGAATCATGAAGACACTTCTACTAAGTCCAGTGCTCCTTTTAAAAAAAATATGGCTATATTCCAGAATGGACAAAGCTGGTAAGAGGCATCCATCTCATAGAGTAAACTATATTGCTACACACATGTTCAAATATGAAGGTATGAAGACAGCATGTAACATACAAGATAACTGAAAGTTTCATTTGCAAAATAAACTTTAAGATAGGATTGCATCAGGACTGACTAGAGGCAGTTATGCTTACAGAACACTATGAAGACAGTGGGAAGCAAAAATCTTGGAAACTGGGGAAGAGGTGAACAAAGACCCAAATATGGGAAGTCAACCTGAAGGAGAAGCCCTCCAAAGGAATTCCAGTATCAGGGATATTAAGAAAAGGAAGCTGGGCTACCCATTGATTCTGGCACTGCTTAGATCCTTGCTCTGGTGAACATGCTAATTTAGGGGAAGAATTAACTTCCTGAGAGAAGTCAAGTACCAGCGTGGTACTGCTGCAATTGGCATCTAGCCTAGCAACCACCATCCAGTGTGCACCTGTTCTAATACCTTCTCAATGGGAGAGGAAGCCCTGTGAGACCGATATTCACAGATTAGTGCATAGGGAATCTCAATACCAGAGAATCACTTGGAGCGCAGTGAGGCCCTTGCAAAAGAAAAAAAAAAAAGCACAGTCCTGGTCAGGGACACAGGGCCACATGTTGAGAGAGCCATGGTTTAGAAAGTTGCAGGGGCAGACAGCAGTTATGACTGGTGTGATCCAGGGGAGGAGAAAAGTCACAGAAGTAGTGCAAAAGTACTCTCCCACTGCTTCCCCAAACACCAGTGAGTTCTTTGACCACGTGTTATCCTGCCTACTGCAAACCTTTCAAATGCAACAGAACTTATTGCCTGAATGGCAAACTTATCACCATCAAAAGCTTCTAAGCTCTGCAAGCCCTAGGCACCACTGCATTCATGGGCTGAATAAGTGACTCTTTGCAAAGTGCAGACAACATTTGGTATAGTCAGAGTTGGCGAGGAGGAACATACCCAGAGGAGTTTGTGCAGCATGCTCACCTGCATGGGTACAGAAAGAGCAGATGTACATAGCTGCAGGTATTACTTCAGAGGAAAAGAGAAGGAGATTGAGATCAGTGGACTACTATGTACTTTACCAGCCACATTGTGTGCCTCACTCCCACACAACTGAAAGTGTCTGATCATAACCCTGAGGCAAAGCACCTCTGGCTAGTCCTGTCCACAGGAGTGCAATTTAAATCAAGCTGAGCAGAGCCTCCAGAGGAAATAAGAAGCAAACTCAATGACCCATTCAGACTACTAAATCCCTTCAGTTACTGGCACACAAGAAAACAAATTATGGGAAGGGAACCAGATCAAGACATGTCCAAACTCCTGATCTCAACCACAGAGGACTGGATCTCAGCCCCTTGCAATGACTATAAGTCAAAATTTCCCCATCTGGAAAGATAGGAGGAAGAACACAATAGTCGAATTCTGACTGCAATATAAATAGGACTGAGGGAATTATTTCTTTCTTTTTGTATGTGTGTATACTTTTTCTGTTCTTTTCTTTTTTCCTTTCCTTTCACCTGGTATATATATGGGAGGTGTTTGTATATGTAAAAAGAGAATAAGAATTTATTAGTACTTTAGTCTAAATAGTATCTTTCATGAGCAGATCAGGGAAAATCTCTACAAAAATTATGCATCAAGGATTCAAGCACAAGCTTATCATTAGCATGCTAATTGATTGTGACCTTCTCACAGCTTCCCCCAATCTTCAGTTACATTCTTTGGCTCTTCATCACTTGCAAATATTCTCTCAAACATTTTTTCTAACAGCTATCCACTCTAGATATAAATACATTGTCAACAAAGTCCTATTTCTCTTCTTTCCTTTATTTGCTGTCATTATTCATCCTTTCTTTCTTCCTGAAATATTGTCTTTTCCTTTTCATTTTTGCATCTTTCATTTCTACACTATGTGCCAGCAGTGATATGGCAACTTTCCTGGGTTATCAAAAATGGGAAATTATTAAAACAAATTAAAAATTATATAATTGGCATATTGTTGCATCTATAGATGCTGACATAGCTAGAAGTGGTTTCTCCTTACAATGCAATAACTGGGATTAATCTTATTATATAGAGTAGATGAAAGAGTTTCAGAAATACTAAAGCCAAGATCACTTCGCAGGCAAATCTACAGTAACTAATGGGATCTGCACAGCATCAACAGTTTTTCTGTCTTCAACACTCAGCACAAAAATAATAGAAATGTGAGAAAATAAAGCAACAAGATGCACCCCAAAACACTTTTTACTCCAAAGCTCACAGGCACTGAAGTGAAAGAAGTCAAAGGAAAAGAACTAAAAAACAAATGGATAAAGTGTCTAAAGAGATAAAAAAAAATCAATATGGAGATACCTCAAAGAACTGGGATTAGAGGTTACAGTTGACCCAGCTATCCCTCTGCTGGGTATCTTTCCAAAAGAATTAAAAGAATCATATCACAGTGATATATGTGCACCCATGTCTATAGCGGCACAGTTCATAATATTTAAAACTTGGAAACAACCCAAATTCCCACCAAATGGAGACTGGATAAAGAAGATGTAGTTTTTCTATAAAATGGAGTACTACTCAGCCATGAATAATGAGAAACTAGAAACATTTATAGCTAAATGGATGAACATTGAGGCCATACACTTAAGTGAAATAAATAGGACACACTTGAGTACATACCAAATAGTTCTCTGGTGTGAAAAACTAAAAGAGTAAATAAGTAAATAAGGTTCAAATGGTAAAACTGGGAGTGTGAAATAGGAAGAAAATGGCTAAAGGGGAAGTGGGAAGGGGAGGGGAAAAGAAATAAGGGAAAAGAAAAAATGTGAAAAAATGAAAAAGTGGAAAGAAAGTCTTTGTAAACAGGGAAAGGTGAAGTGGGTGAAGGGAGGGCAGGGGTATGGAGAAAAATAAGAATCAAGATATATCATGTAAAGGTACAAGAGTCCAATGATAAATGTAACTGTATTGTTTTCTTTAAATGCACCAATAAACAATGAAAAAAAGAGATAAAAAGAACCACATAAATAAATCCATAAGTTGTTCAACAAGCTCAAAGAAGGTGTAAATAGATAACAGAGTTATTTAATAAAATGTTTGATTATCTTAAAGAAGATACAAACAGTAACATGGATAAGTAGAGTTAGAAGCATATGTGGGAACCTCAAAAGACAAACTCCAAAGCCAAACATGGTAGCACACACCTGTCATCCAGCACTCAGGAGGTGGAGGCATGAGGATCACCATGGGATCAAGACCAACCTGGACTATATTGTAAGTTCAAAGCCAGCCTGAACTACATAATGAAATTCTGTCTAAACAAACAAACAAACAAACAAACAAACAAACATTCCAGCAAGCACAGGTACTTAGAAATAGAGGAAACAATCCAAAATATGGCAAGGCAGCCCAAAAGAAAAACTCACAAGATAATATCTAGTATCAGGGGTGTTTAGAAAGGGAAACTAGGCTGCCCATTGATCTCAGCACCACTTACACCTCCAATCCAGTGAACATAAATCTTGGGAAAGGATCTAATGTCTAGAGGGAAGGAAAGAGTACTGCACCCCATGACTAAGCTGCTGCAATTAGAACATAGTATAACATCCCTCTTCGCTGCGACAAGGAGATGTCCTGAATAAGAGAAGGAGCCCAGTGAGTGAGATCTTTCCAGATTTAAGCACTAGATAAACTGAAAGCCAGAGAATTATTTGGAGGGCAATAACTATGTTAGGATTGTTAGACCCTTGGGAAAGTAAAAAGCAAGGTAATGTTCTCTATTGGGGACCTGTACCTTGACCTTGACCTGGAAACTAAGACAGCCTTGGCTGCAAAACTTGCAGGGCTGGACACTGGTGGCAACCAGCAAGATCCTGGGAAGAAAAGACATTTGAGCAGTGCTCAAACAGGCATGCTTCCATGGCTCCTGAAAGCACTGGGCTCTGTGTCCCTGGGATATCTTAGTGACCATCCATCTTTTTTTGCATAGGTATGAGAATACTCTGACTCTAAGCCAAAAGATGCAGAATTCCATCATCTGATGAGCTCACACCTTTGTGCTGCCAGCCACAGAGTTCACAGACTGAATAGTGATGCTTTGTGAAGTGTAGAGACACAGCTGGAAAGGAGTGGTGTAGCCGGATGATGTGACATGGTGTGCTCATCTGGAGCTATGTACAAAGAGAATACACAAACATCTGTGAGTATTATTGCTGAAGGAAGGAAGTGGAGATTGAGAAGTTTCTAGGAAATCAGTTAAAGACTGCACATTTGATGAGCCACATGCACCTTCTCACTCACTGTTTTAATTAAAGAATCAAACCATAAGATGAAGGAAAAATCTTCTGATTGCCTTTGTCCAAAGTAACAAAATTGAAATCAAGCACAGAACTGTTAGGAGAGGGAAGGATGCAGGCTCAGCAGTCCATGTGGACTCCTAATCCCCTTCATTTACCAGCAGGCAATAGAACACATTATAGGAAGGACGTGAACTCAGTGAGTGGTAGGGGTGGACAGCAGTCTGGTTGGGGAGCACTTAAACTTTTCCAAAGCAGGCACAACCTCATCTCTTTCCAAAGCACTGGTTAGTTTTGTGCCTTTGTGGTGTCCTGCATATTATCCATACTTCAGTGACCACAGTGGTCTCCTCCCACCTGTAGCAAAAAGCTATGAACTATGAGCCCTAGCATCGCAGAGTTTGGAGGCTGAGGATTGATGCCTTGTGGAGTGTGGACTTGCAGAGGGGGAGATGGAGAAGAGTGGTATAGTCAGAGTTACGCATGGTGCTCATCTAGACCTATATGGAAGAAGCTAGGAAGCTACAGAAACTATTTAAGGGGGGAGGGTGTTGGAGATTCTTTGCCAGTAATATGCCATTTTTATCACAGTGGATTTGTAGTGCAGTTTCAAGTTGGGGATTGTGATGCCTCCTGCCATGTCTCTGTTGACTAGAATTGCTTTTGCTATTCAAGGTCTCTTCTGTCTCTAAATGAATTTTTGGATTTTTTTTCTAGTTCTGTGAAATATAATGTTGGAATTTCAATTGGGATTGCACTGAATCTGTATAGCAGTTTTGGTAGTATGGCCATTTTTACTATGTTGATTCTTCCTACCAAGGAGCAGGGGGATATCTTTCCATTTTCTTATATCCTCTTTGATCTCTTGTTTCAAAGTGCTGTAGTTTTCACTGTAGAGGTCTTTTGCTTCCTTCATTAGATTGATTCCTAGATACTTTTTTTTTTGGTACCAGGGATTGAACTCAAGTCCTTGTGCCTGCAAGGCAGGCCACCGAACCACTGAGCTAAATCCCCGGCCCTGATACTTCATTATTTTGGATGCTATTGTGAAAGGAATTATTTCCCTAATTTCTCTCAGTCTTTTATTTGTGTACAAGAAGGCTATTGATTTTTCACTGTTAACTTTGTATCCAGCGACTCTGCTGAAAATGTCAATTAAGTCTAGAAGCCTTTTGTCAGAGTTTTTTGGATCTTCTATGTAGAGTATCATATCATCAGCAAATAATGACAGTTTAACTTCTTCATTTCCTAAGCTTATTGCTTTAATTTCTTTCTCTTTTTTAATTGCTATGGCTAATGTTTCCAGAACTATGTTGAACAGGAGTGGTGATAGTGGGCATCCCTGTCTTGTTCCTGATTTTAACTTGAAGATTTTCCATTTTTAGCCATTTAAAATGATTTTGGCTGTTGGTTTTTCATAGATAGCCTTTATCAAGCTGAGATAAAGACCATCTAGTCCAATTTCCTGCAGGGTTTTTATCATGAATGGGTGTTGAATTTTGTCAAATGCTTTTTCTGAATCTATGAAATAATCATAGGGGTTTTTCCTTAATTCTGTTAATATAGTGTATTACATTTATTGATTTACATATTTTAAATCATCCTTGCATCCCTGGAATAAATCTGACTTGGTCAGGGTGTACGATCTTTTTGATGACCCCCTGTATTCTGTTTGCTAGTATCTTACTGAGGATTTTTGCATGTATGTTCATTAAGGAGATGGATCTGTAGTTCTCTTTTTTAGTTGGGTCTTTCCCTGATTTTTGAATCAAAATAACACTTGCTTCCAGAAATGAATTTGGAAGTATTGCTTCCCTTTCAATTTCATTGAAAAGTTTAAAGAGTAGTGGCAGTAGTTCTTCTCTAAATGTCTTGTAGAATTCAGCAATGATGCCATCAGGACCTGGGCATTTTTTTTCATTGGTAAACTTTTAATTAGGTTTTCAGTTTCACTGATTGTAACTGGGGTGTTTATAGTATTTTATCTTCTTTGTTCAACCTTGATAATTCAAAAGTATCAAGAAATCTGTCCATTTCTTCCATGTTTTCCATTTTATTAGAGTACAGGTTCTTGAAGTAGGTATTGATCCTCTGGATTTCTGTTGGACATTTTTCATTCATAGTTGCATGAATCTGAGCCTTTTCTTTCCTTTTTTTGACAGGGTTGGCTAAAGGTTTATTGATTTTATTTATTCTTTCAAAAAATCAGCATTTTTATTTATTTATTTTTTGTATTGTTCTCTTAGTTTCCATTGCATGATTTCTGCTCTGATCTTTATAATTTCGTCCTTTTTATGAGCTTTGGGTTTTTCTTGCTCTTCTTTTTCTAGGACCCTAAGATTCATCATTAGGTTATTTATTTTAGCTCATTTTGTTTTCCTAGAGTAGGAATACAATTCTGTGAATTTTCCACATAGAACTGCTTTGATTGTGTCCCATAGATTCCTGTATGTTGTATTGGAATTACCATTTTATTTGTAAAAATTGACTAATTTCTTCTTTAATTTGATCTGTGACCAATTGATTGTTCAGGACAGTGTTGTCCAATTTTCATGTGTTTGTGAAGTTTTTAGAGTTTCTTATGCTATTGATCTCCAGCTTATTTGTACTATGGTCTGATAATATACATGGGAGAACTTTGATTGCTTTATATTTATTTAAACATGTTCTATGCACTAGTATGTGGTCTATTTTGGAGAATGACCCAAGTGTAGCTGAAAAGAATATATATTCTGATTTTGTATGGTGGAACACTCTGTAGACATGTATTATGTCTATTTGTTCTAAAGCTTGGTTCAGTTCTAGAATTTCATTGTTGATTTTTTTTGTCTAGATAATCTGTCTATTTGTGATAGTGGGGTATTTAGGTCCCCCACTACAATTGCAGTAGTGCTTATGTGGTTTTTCATGTACCTTAATATTTGTTTTATGTAGTTGGAGGCATTAATATTTGGCATGTACATTTATGATTGTGATCTCTTCCTCTTAAATTGTTCCCTTTACAAGGATGTAATCACCTTCTTTGTCTCTCTTAATCAGTTTTGGTTTGAAATTTACTTTGTCTGTGAATAAGATAGCTACCCCTGCTTTTATCTGGGCTCCTGTTGCATGGAGAAGTGTTTTCCATCCTTTCACTTCCAGTCTATGACTTTTTTTTGCACCAGGTGTATTTCTTGTATACAACTTATTGTTGGATTTTGCTTCTTAATCCATTCTGCCAGTCTACTTCTTTTGAATTGTGAATTGAGGCCACTGACATTGATGGTTGTAATTGATATGTATTGACTTATCATTGTCATGTTACTGTCCTGTTCTTGGCTTTTAAAAAAATTTTCCTCCTCTCCCTTTAGTTTCTTGTCTTGCCTAGTTTATTTGGTCTGTTGGTCCTCATGGTGTTGTGAACTTCATTGTTTTTTTCTATGATATTATTTAGAATTGTTTGGAGTTCTGGTTTGTAATTCATGAAGTTTCTCAGGTGTTCTTTTTCATGAAAGTACCTTCTTTCCCCATTCATTTTAAAAGAGTTTTGCAGGATGCATCAATCTAGGTTGGAGGTTGCTTTCTTTTAGGACTTGAAATATATCACTTGAAGCTCTCCTTGACCAGAGGGTTTGTGTTGGAAAGTCTGCTGTGATTCTGATTGGCTTTCCTTTGCACGTTATTGGTTTCTTTTTCTAAATGCTTGTAGTATTTTGTTCTTTTGTTGGGTTCCTGAGATCTTGACTCTTACATGTCTAGGTGCAGATTTTTTTAAATCATGGATAGTTGGAGTCCTATATGCCTCACTTATCTGTATGTCAAATTCTTCTCCTCTGTTTGAGAAGTTTTCTGTCATTAGTTCTATGACCAGCTTTTTAAACTCATTTGTATTTTCTCCTACTACTTCATGGATTCCTATCAGTCTTATGTTATTCTTCTTTGCATCATCTAGGAGTTGTTGGATTGATTTCTTACAATCTCTTACTGTTTTAAAGAGATCTCTGTTTTCATGGTCACTGACTGCAATCTTATCTTCTGTACCCAAAATTATATCTTCACATTCATTTATCCTGCTGTGAATGCTTTCAATGGAGTTTTTAATCTCTTGGATATCTGTTTGAATGTTTCATGTTTTCAATTTTTTTCCTATGCTGGGCATTCATGCTTCTATGATGGTCCTGGGCTCATCTATTTTTTTTGTCAGTTTCTGTTCTAGAGTCTCTAATCATGTCTTTCATTGTGCTCACCATCTCTGGTTATCTGGGAAATTATTTCTGTTTTGAATATTTCTAGAGCCTGACTGATCTGTTTTGTTACTCTCCTGTGCTTTGAGTTCAGGGTGTCCTGTTGGTTGATTGTCAGGTTTTTCCACCTTGTTTCCGCTGGAATTTGCCACTTGTGAACTGCAAGTCTCTCTTTGTGCCTTGCTTAAGTGTTTTCTCATTTTCATTTTTTTTGGTTGGGATCTCCGTGGTTTAATTCCTTGGTTAGTACTTTGATCTTACTGCTATACCTGCTCTTTAGGTTTTGAGTCTCTAATGACTCATGGACACTCTCATTTGCATAATACCAGTAAGGAGAACTCATTAAATCAATCACAACCCTTTAGCCCATTGATACAATCAGCAACACAGTAGCATTAAGGACAGCTTAGAAATTAACCATTTGTGGTAGTTATTAATCTATCACCTATAAACCATGTGAATTAAATTAATATCAATGACCAGCCCAAAATATGTTTATAGTGAATAACCTCTTCAATATAGCAACTTTACCCTTCAGGATGGGGACTTAGAAGGAGTTAAAAAGTGAGGAATAGATAGGTAGATGAATAGGAGAAGATTTCAAGTGAAGCCAGAAGACACAGGATGATCACACAAACTCTAGGAAACTTTTGAAAACAAGAGGGAAAGACAGAGCACAAGAACAAAGACAAAAATAGAACAACTTAACAGGGAAGCTATTCCCTTAATAGGGTAGCTATAAGTTCTATTCAATTTCCTTTGAAACTAATGACACTTGAGTGAAGAAAAAAGAGAGAAGAAAAGAAAAAGAAAGAAGAAATCTGAATTAGGGCAGGAACAGGAACAAAGAGAGATGAAGAATAACATGGAGGAGTAAGAGACTGAGCAATAAAAAGAAGAAGAAAAAAGGAAGAATTTGCAGAATGGGAAAAATAATTTTTTAAAAATAAAAATTAAAAATTAAAAATATGCGGAGAAGAAAGAAAAAAATTTGAAGAGCCTTTTTCAGGGTATGTCTCTGCCGTTACAATAGACAATGTGGGCTATTAGTCTCAGCCAACAGCAAAACTCTGAGATTCAGGCTGAATTTTGTCTGCAAGGCCCAAGTTGAGCTTCCTGACCTCCTGCAGAGTTGAACTCTGTAAGGTTCTACTACAGGTTCCCAGTGTCCTTACCCTGAAGATAGTCCAAGTTCTAATGGAAGGTGGTCGTCCCTCCAGCTTACCAACTATGGAGGTCTGATGTGCCGTTATTGCAGTTATTCACTTCCTTTCTATCTTCTGGAACTCAGTAAAATGAACTTTATGACCACCTGTGCCTCTGCAGGGTGGATCCAGGTACTGGTGGAAGCAGGAGGCCTGAGAGCACAGGTGAGGGGTAGGCAATCCTCACCAGACATCTGTGCTGAAGCCTGTTGGCAGTGGTGAGCTCTCCATGCAGCTGGGTGACAATCACCAGACTGCTCTGAAGAAGGCTGGGTTCTCTGGTGAGCTTTCCATGCAGCTTGTTGTTCCTCACCACACTGCTCCAATGTAGGCTGGGGACACTGGCGAGCTTTCTGAGCATCTGGACAGTCCTCACTGGACTGCTCCGATGAAGGCTGGGGTGCTGGTGAGCTTTCCATGCAGCTCTCTTCTTTCTTGATGTATTTGTTTTTATAACCACCCCTTTAGAATTGATTGTGCAGTTCCTCACAGGTTTTGGTGTTTTTTTTTTTTCATTTTTGTTTGTCTTAAAATTATCTTAAATTTCCCTTTTAATTTCTTCACTTGCCTATTTGTTATTCACAGGCATACTGTTTAATTTCTGTGAATTTGTAGTTTCCAAGTATCTTCTTTTTTATTTCTGCATTTTTACCATTGGGACAAGAAATGATACCTAATATGATTTCAATTACTTCTTAAATTTTTTGACTTGTGGCTAATAAATGATTTATTTTTCTCAATAAGTTCATCATTCCTGTGTAGGAATGCTACTCATTTTTGTTTGTTGATTTTGGAGCCTTCCACTTTGCTGAATTTGTTTATCAACCTAAGACTCTTCTGGTGGAGTTTTGGTTTGCTTTGTGAAGAAGGATGTGAGCTGATAAAAATATAGTGAATTTTTTAATAAAAATTTTATTACAGGAAGAGACATGTTGCCATTAATCTCCCTCAAAATACTCCCCCATCCCTTGAAACACACCTCATATCATTATCACCAGTTTGAGAAGCACTTCTGCAAATCCATTTTGATATTTTTAGTTGCCATCTTGTGGATCTCTAGATAACCTGAATAGATTTAAAAAATTTAATTTTCAAGGTCATTTTGACTTTGGGGAAGAACCAGAAGTCTCATGGTACCAGATCTGGTGAAAAATATGGTTGAGGACGCCCTATCATATATTTCCATTGGATGGCACACCTCAACAACATTCATTGTATTTATTTTATCACATCTTATAAACTCATTCACTAAGTAGGACTTTCTGACCTGTCAGAAAGTAACAAGTGCAATGGGATAAATATATTTGAAGCAAGGTAGCTTATTTTCAGAGGGATTAATGACAGTGTGTCTTTTACTGTAATTAAAAAATTAACATTTACCCCATATTTTGATCATACCTTATATAAAACTGCAAATAAAAATAATTTGACTTCTTTGTTTCCTATCTGTATTGTTTTTATTTTTTTCTCTTGCCAGATTGCTCTGGCTTAAGTTTTGAGGACTATGTTGAAGAGGAGTGGTGAGTGTGGACACCATTGTCTCTGTCTTGATTTTCAAATAAATGCTTTTAGTTTTTTTCCCTTTTCACGTGTTATTGTTTTATTCCACATATTATTACCCCTGGATTTGTGATTAATGATTTCTATCAATTTGAAGCAAGATCTATCTATTGGAGACCTCTGCAGTAGGTTCCAGGGTCTTGCTAAGTGTAGGACACAAGGCTCAAAGACAGAATTAAAAAGAAAAGTGGGAAGCCTGGAAGGCCAATGCTACTTATTCAGCCAAAGGCATTGGTCACTTCAAGCTACTCATTTTTCTTAGTAATCAATTTGGGTAAAGGTGAGCTACGTGGGAAGACAGGACTATGTATGAGGATATACACTCCTGCAGTTGCTATGGAAACTAGTGCAGGCAAGGCTTGTAAAGTAAAAAGAGAAAGCACTCTCAAATTAGGAAAAGAATAGACAAAATATATAATTATAATTAGAACATTGTCCTTCTAGTTAAGAAGATTTTAATTGAGGGAATTGAATTTGGGTGCAAGCTACTCTTACCTCAGCTAATATCTTACCTCAGATTGAGTCGCATAGTTTCATAGGCCATTTCTCTGGTCCCAGCTATAGCCATTAGCAGGAATGGAAGGTCATGCTAACCTGCACACTATCACAGTGCTAATGAAGTGCTTCTGTGAGCCACATAGCTTCAGTCAGACTCACTTTTTAAAGTAAGCTAAGTGAGGGATTTAATTTCAGTATGGTTTGGGCATAACTGCAGTCCAGGGCATCTATCTATATCTGTTTTTGTCAGAGTTATATTGTGAATGAATATGGGAATTTATCAAGCATTCTCTGCATCTATTGAGATGATAAAGTGATTTTTTTCTATTTCTGTAGTGTACTGTCTTTATTAATTTATATATGAACCCCCCTGTCTTTTCTGAGATTAAGCCAACTTGTTCATGGTGTATAATTCTTTTAATGATGTGTTGAAATCTGTTTGCATATAACTTATTGAGAATTTTACAACCGTAAATGCATATTCTCTAAATGTTGGCACAATTTAAGTAAACAAACACTCCCAGATGTAAAAAAACAGATGCACATCAATTCTAAATGCCATTTGGAGACAATGGGCAAAGACTATTCGGGATACTTTCAGCTAAAGGTGGTCATAGTCATAGTCAGTAGTCAGAGACACTCCTAGGAGGATCTGTCTAGAGGCTTCCCATAAGTCAGGTATTCCCATCTTGGATAGGTGTGTAGCTAAATTTGGAGGAGACAAAGACAAAGAAACAGTTAAGTATGCATAGTTTAAATAACAAGATCAATTAATACGGTCAGCAAGTGTTTCCACTAGGAAACAGGAAATGTTTCCATCAATAAGAGGCAGTGTTGACCTACTACAAAGATGTTAAGAAGAAGATTCAGGGAGCTTTGAGGTCTGACATGGAATCAACCTATCATCTCTTGAATGGCCATGGAGATATTAGTAGAAGGATCAAGGATGTACACACAGCATCCAATCTTTATAATCACACAGGATCCTACTTGTCTAAGACCATCTGATTCTGGATTTCTAAGACCATCTGATTCTGGAGGACAGCTTGCTTCATTAATCTGATTTCTTCATTTAGAAGAGAAATTCCAATTAAGGTGTCATTTAAAGCCTGTTGAGTATAGCTAGTCAAGGCCTTGATGTGATGCATGACATCATCTAATACTAGGGAAGGGACAAAGGTAGAAGCCAAATGATCATAACAATGAAACACATTCCTAGGCCACTGATGTTGTAGATAGGGTAAGTTTGCGGATTTATCAATATTTTTTGACACTCCTGCCTTGTAACCACACAAGTCTCAGCACACATATCCCTCTTACCTAGGGAGTAGGTGGACCACAAATTGGTTCTTCAGGACCAATAAGTGATATTGGGGGTTCCTCATCCAACCACCAGGTGATTAAACCAGTCTGTTTCAAACCAGTCCTTGGCCAGTAGAGTTATGTGTACATTGATCAGGGGTGTCCACTCCAAATATCTAGTAGAGTTTGGCCAATTGAGAATAGGAGTGATCCCTTTGCTCCCAATATAAGGGGGCCTTTCTATTAAGCATCCTACATTGGAATCAACCATATATAATCATTCCATATCTGGAAGTAGGCATTTTGATATCTATGATTGTTTGCTTTCATGATAGATCCCTTACCTTTAGTTAATAGGGACTTTACTAGAGTCCCCAGAAAGACTTAAGTGTTATTGGCTGAATAAATCCAATTATGTCTGGCTTTATAAAAAATGGAGTTAATAAGCCACTCAGTTACCTTGTAATATTGGGTAGAACTATGAACTCTGGCACCTTCTTGTATCATCTCCTTGAAATAGGGATACCCAAAGGGAGTCCTGATGTACTTGCCCGAAATCCAGCTAGATGTGTTTTGTTGTTTGTTTGTTTGTTTGTTTGCTTTTGTTTGGTACCAGGGATCAAACTCTGGACCTTGTGCTTGTGAAGCAGATGGTGGAACAACTGAGCTAAATCTCTGGCACTAGATGTTGTATTACTCCATATATCCCTGTGTCTACATTAAAATGCATCTGGACTCTACTCCCCCAGGTGCTATAAAATTAGTGAAAGGGCTAAGGATAACATCATAGATTACTCATCTTGAAGACATCACTTTCATTTTGAATAAGAACTTTAAATCTTCTGTGGATTAACAGATGTTTATTCTCACTCAGGATCATTCTCTGGCTTCCGGGACTTGAATTGAGTATGGTCTGTGCTGGACTCAAGGCCACCTACCTTTACAGCTGAGAACCTTGACAAGATAACAGTATAAAGTCCTTTCCCAAATTGGTAATAGAGAATGAGATGATGAGTGGAGAAACTTTACCAGTACCATATATCCAGGGTGGAATATGGGCCTTCCCTTTTCTTTAGGCTTAGTTGTTTAGAGTTGGTTGGAATATGGCCAGTAAGATGACATATTTTATCAAGGCATCTGTTTATCTATTGAAGAGAAAATCATTTCTGAGCAAAGGGCATTCCACAAAGCATCTCAAAATCACAGAGGTCTAGAATTTTAGGAGTATGCCTTACATTAACAGAAGATAAGGTAAGTAAATTGGGCCACTGTAGGAGAGTTTCCTGAGCCATTTTGTAAGGTGTCTCACTCACCTTTTAGACATTTCATGAAGACTGTGGTCTCCAGGCACAAAGAAGGTAATAGAGAATGTTCAGTGCCCGAGAGACAAGCTGTAGGACTGTTACTTTAAAAGGAGGTCCACTATCACTCTGTAAACTCTTAGGAGGTCCAAATCTGTGGATGATTCCTGAAACCAAAACCATTATCACCTCCTGTGCTTTTTCTATTCTGCAAAGGAAGAAATTAACTCAATTAGTAAAGAATCTACTCAGACCAATAGGAGTCCCTTCCTTTTTGACATATGGGTAAAATCAAGCTGCCAATATTTTCCAAGATATTTGCCATGTCTCTGCATGCCTGGAGTGACTACGATCTGGTTAAGAGGACTGTTCTTTAGAAAGAGCTCATATGTCTTAACTATCTGTTGTATTGTCTGAGAGAGTCCCTGTTTTGGTTACTTTCTTCCTCCTGAGACACAGTACAAAATATTGATAATTTAAAGGGGAAAATGATCATTTTGGCTCACAGTTTATACAGGTTCCAGTCCATACTCTGCTAGCTCAAAGGCAGGGTGGCATGTCAGAGAATCATGTGAATGGAGAAAGAGCTCATGGCATGGCATCAAGAAGCAAAGAGTGATCAACAGAGGAGTGGGGTATCCAAAAAACCCCTCCTCTGATCACGTGAGGATTTGGTTGGTACTTATATGTATAAACCACAACATTTCACACCTGGTCCCCAAAAGACTCATGTGTATCCTTTAATGCAAAGTGCCATTAGTAAGTTTTACTAAAGTCCTAACGTTTTCAACATTGGTGGGAAGTTCAACTCCAAAGTCTCCTCTGAGATAGGTGGCAAAATCTTAGCTGTGAGCTCTTATAAAAAATGAAAAGAACATTAAGCCTTTCCAACATATAATGGCACAGGATAAATATTTCCTTTCCAAATGATACAAATAGGGGGATTGAAAAGAATGGGACCAAAGCAAGTGCAAAATTCAGCAGAGCAAACATTAAATCTTACAGTTCCATGTGCAGAACCCAGGGAAATCTGTGGTGAGATGTGAATTTGAAATGACTTGGGTGGCCCCATCCCTTTGATATTGTCCATTTGTATAGGATTTATGGCCTCTTTCTCTTTTCACATATTTTTCTTTTCCATTATTACCTTTCCCCATCCTAATCACTACCTCTACAACTTTAGCACTTTTCTTCATATTTCACATTTTCAGTTATACAATTTGGATTTTATTTATACTTTTAGTTTTTCACACCAGAGAAATTCTCTTGAACAATCAATAGGTCACAGATGAAATTAAAGAAGAAATTAGTCAGTTTTTACAAATAAATGATAATGCAAAGACAACATATAGGAATCTATGGGACACAGTGAAAGCAGTTCTACATGGAAAATTCGTAGCAGTGAATGCCCACACTAGGAAAACAGATTGATCTCAAATAAACAACCTAATGATGAATCTTAGGCTCCTGGAAAATGAAGAGCAAGAAAAACCCAAAGCTCACACAAGGGAGGAAATTATAAAGGTCAGAGCAGAAATCAGTGTAATGGAAACTGAGAAAATGATACAAAAATTAATGAATTGAATAGTTGGGTTTCTTAAACAATAAATAAAATCAATAAACCCTCAGCCAACCTTGTTAAAAAAAGGAAAGAAAAGGCTCATATCCATGCAATTAGGAACAAAAAATGTGAAGTCACAACAGATTCAGCAGAAATACAGAGTATCATCAATACCTACTTTGAGAACTCATACTCTAATAAAACAGAAAACAGAAAAAGTGGACAGATTTCTAGAAACTTTTGAATTATCAAAGTTGAATGGAGAAGATAAAAATGTTTTAAACACCACAATTATAACCAGTGAAATTGAAAACCTAATTAAAAGTTTACTAATGAAGAAAAGCCCAGGTCCTGATGGCTTCACTGCTGAATTCTACAAGACATTTAGAGAACTACTGCCACTACTCTTTAAACTTTTCAATGAAATTGAAAGGGAAGCAATACTTCCAAATTCATTCCTGGAAGCAAGTGTTACTTTGATTTTCAATCCAGGGAAGGCCCAACCAAAAAAGAGAACTACAGGCCCATCTCCTTAATGAACACAGATGCAAAAATCCTCAATAAGATACCAGCAAACATAATACAGAGGATTATCAAATGATCATACAACCTGACCAAGTCAGATTTATTCCGGGGATGCAAGGATGGTTCAAAATATGTAAATCAATAAATGTAATACACTACATTAACAGAGTTAAGGAAAAAACCCCTATGATGATTTCAATAGATGCAGAAAAAACATTTGACAAAATTCAACACCCATTCATGATAAAAGCTCTGCAGAAAATTAGAATAGATGTTCTTTATCTCAACTTGATAAAGTCTATCTATGAAAAACCACCAGCCAACATCATATTAAATAGTCAAAAACTGAAAACCTTCATGTTAAAATCAGGAACAAGACAAGGATGCCCACTATCACCACTCCTCTTTGATATAGTTCTGGAAACATTAGCCACAGCAATCAGACAAGAGAAAGAATTTAAAGCAATAAAGATAGGAAAGGAAAACTGTCATTTTTTTGCTGATGATATAATACTCTATATAAAAGTTCAAAAAAAGTCTGCCAAAAGGCTTCTAGACCAAATTGACACTTTCAGCAGAGTAGCTGGATACAAAGTCAACAGTGAAAAATCAATAGCATTCTTGTACACAAATAACAGACTTACCGAGAGAGAAATTAGGGAAACAATTCCTTTCACAATACCATCCAAATAAATGAAGTACCTAGGAATTGATCTAATGAATGAGCAAAGGACCTCTAAACTGAAAACTATATCAGTCCAAATAAAGAGACTGAAGAGGACATAAAAAAATGGAAAGATATCCACTGTTGCTGGGCAGGAAGTATCAACATAGTGAAAATGGCCATACTACCAAAACTGCTATACAGATTCAATGCAATCCCAGTTGAAATTCCAGCAATATATTTCACAGAACTAGAAAAAATAATCCAAAAATTCATTTGGAACCAGAAGAGACCTAGCATAGCAAAAGCAACTATAGGCAACAGAAACATGGCAGGGAATATCACAATCCCCAACTGGAAACTATAGTACAAAGCCACTGTGATAAAAAGAGCATGGTACTGGGAATTAAAAAGACATGAAGATCAGTGAAATAGATTGGGAGATAAAAAACCATTCCAGGTGTACTCAGCTACTTCATATTTCATAAAGGAACCAACCTTCCTCAGTGGAGGAAAGATGGCCTCTGTAATAAATAGTGTTGGAAAAACTGGATTTCAACCTGCCAAAGATTAAAACTAGACCCTTGTCTTTCACCATGAACTCTACTAAAATCAAAGTGGATTAAAGATCTAAATATTGAAAAAGAAACATTGAACTTGCTGGAAGAGAAGTTGGGCAGAATCCTAAAAGTAATTAGCATAGGAAAAGACTTACTCACAAATCCTCAGTAGCACAGGAACTAGAACAAAGAGTGAACAACTGGTATCTCATCTTATTTAAAAGCTTCTGCACTGCAAAAGAAACCACCAACAGAGCTAAGAGACAACCTAAATGTGGGAAAAAAGTTTTACCAGCTGCTTTTCAGTCAACAGACTATTATCTACTGTATATAAAGAACTAAAAAAAACATCAGGCCCCAATATGAAGACCTGACTCAAAAGTAGGCATCTGAAATGAACAGACATTTCTCAAAGAAGTAAAAGCTGCAAATTAATATGTGAAAAATGCTCAATATCACTGATCATCTGAGAGATACAGATGAAAACAACACTGAGATTTCACCTCACCCCACAAAGAATGGCTTCTGTCAAGAAATCAACCAATAGCAAATGTTGGTGGGGCTGTGGGGAGAAAGGAACGCTTCTCCATTATTGGTGGGTGTGCAGACTGGTGCAACCACTATGGAAATCAATATGGGAATGCCTCAAAATCTAGGACTAGAATTTCCATTTGACCCAGCCATCCATCTGCTGGGGATCTTTACAAAAGAATTAAAAGAATCATACCACAGTGATACATGTGCCCCTATGTTTAACAGCGTGGTTTGTAGTAGCTAAAACTTGTAAACAGCCCATTTGCCCATCAGTTGGAGACTGGATAAAGAAAATATGGTTTTCTATAAAATGGAGTACTACTCAGCCATAAAGGAAGAGAAACTTGAGTCATTCATAGGAAAATGAATGCATATTAAGGCTATGCTCTTAAGTGAAATAAATCAGACACACATGTGGCAATACCGAATAATTTTTCTGGTGTGAAAAACTAAAAGTGTAAATAAAATCCACATTTTATAACTGACAATATGAAATAGGAAGAGAAGGGCTAAAGGTGTAGGGGAACTGGAAAGGCTGAGGAAAGGAAATAATGGAAAAGAAAGAATATGAAAAAAGGAAAAAATGGAAACAAAGACTGTAAATAGAGGAGGGGGATGGTGTAAATGGAGAGCTGGGGTGTGGGGAAAAAATGAAAACCAAGATCTGTCATTTAAATGTACACAATCCCAAATGTAAATGCTATTGTACTGTATACTTAAAAAGTACCAATAAACTCAATGAAAAAAAAGAAAGAAGAAATATCTTAAATACGTAGCCTAATGTTGCACTTGAAGGATAAAGAACAAGAGAAAAAACATGCAACTCAAAATTGGTATAATGTAGGAAATAATAAATCACAGCAGAAATAGATGAACTGCAGACTAGAACACAATAGCAAAGGTTGATATATAAATGATTTGTGTTTCTAGCAAAATCAACAAAGTGGACAGAATTTTAGATAGACTCCAAAAAAGAAAGAAGTCATAAAAACAAGTGAGAAAGGGAGAGGCAATGCAACTGATAGCTGGGAATACATGGGATCATGAGACTATTATGATCAATTGTACATCAACTAATTTGATAGCCTATATGAAAGGATAAATTTTATTGGCACATATAACCTATCAAGATCACATCATGACAAATAGAAAAGGCTAACAGACTGATAAAAATCAGGAGGTTTAATTACTAATTAGCAGTCTTCCAAAAAGAAAATCCTGGGACTTGTTGGCCTTGCTATGAAATTCTATCAAACATTTGAAGAAGTACTACCAAGTCATCTCAATCTCTAAAATATTGAAGAGATAGAAAATACTC
This sequence comes from Fukomys damarensis, assembly GCF_012274545.1. Lineage (NCBI taxonomy): Eukaryota > Metazoa > Chordata > Mammalia > Rodentia > Bathyergidae > Fukomys > Fukomys damarensis. The sequence goes on along the minus strand of NW_022900951.1, from coordinate 57,967,252 downwards.
CCAAAATTCATCCAGCCAAGCCAGCATTGTTCTGATACCAAAACCAGACATGTCATATAAGAAATCTACAGTACCTCTGATGAGTAGAGAAATTAGTATATTAATATCACACAAATTGAACATCAGAGAAAATAAAAAATACCAGGTACACAGAGAAACACTACATACTGATAAAAGTGTTGAAAGGTAAACATGAAAATATCAAATTTGTGTGCATCTAGTAACAGAACTGCAAACATGCCTACCAGTGACAGAAAAAATACCTCTTTCATGAACCAATGAAACCTTTATAAAAAGATATATCCTGTTTAATAAAACAAATGTAAGCAAATTCAAAGAACTGAAATTATACAGAATATATTTTTAATACACTATATTCACTAAAAGAATCAACAACATAAAGATGCAAAAGTAACTTGATAGCTCCAATGCCAATCAGTGACAAAATAGCTTAGCCAAATAATATTATAGAGCAATTCCCTCAACTTGATAGAGAAAACTTACAAACATTTAACCAGAAAAATTATACCAAAGGATGAAAGACTGGATCCTTTCACTCTAATATCATGAACAATACAAGAATATCCATCAATATTTATTGGAAGTACCAATGAGTAAGGTAACAAAAATAATGCAAAAAATAAAATAGAAGGAGTAAATATTTAAAATACAGAAATAAAATTTTACCTATTTACAGATGAAATGATTGTCTGTATAAAAAATTTAAGTAATCTAATAAATGTCCAGAAGTAACAAATAAGTTCATCCATGTGGGAGGATAAATAGTCATCACAAACATTTATCAATATAATTAAAATTAATTAACAGTATGAGAAACAAACATGTGAAAGTGAAAATGGAAAGCACAGTATTATTTTAAATAGTTTGATAATTAAATAAATATAAAATATATGTATAGGATTTTTATGTGAAATTAAACAACTCTGATGAAAGAAATAAAAATGATCTAACTAAATGGAGAAATTGATTTGTTTTATTAGAAGATGAGATGCTCTAAGGATGTTAATTCTGTCAAAATTACCTATAAGCTTACTCTTCAAATTCCTGTGAAATGTATTTTACCCACACATTATCTTATTCCAAAATTCGCACAGGAATCAAGGAGCCCTAGCATACCTAAAGTTATTTTGAAGAAGAAGAAAGTGGGAAGAAATTCTGCAGCTCCTGTCCACTTTATGGTACCGACACATTAACCAAAATAGTGTGGTATTGGCACAAGCTCAGTTACATTGGTCAATATAAGAAAAGGAATGTCCCAGAAATAGATCCACAGAGATTAGAATTATGGTTAGAATTATGTTGTTACCAGTCCAGGCCTGTTTTTCCCATTGCAAAGTACTCCATTCACTAAAACGATGAATTTTATAAAACAGAAAGTGTATAGTCATGAGGCAACTGAGTGAGGAGATGTATCAGAATATCTCAAATCCATGGTCATGAGGAAAGTGCTTGGGGATATTTATTGCATTAAAATAAACAAGGTGATCTATTGCATGGAGAAAGGTGATTGGGGGTAAGGAAATGTGAAGTAACTGGTGGGCTGTGCATGCATAATAATTCTTCATAGCTAGTCACAGAAAATTGAAACATTGACATGATCTGAGGGCAGTTTTCAACCTTTCAATATCAACAAATTCACCCATTAGACACTTTCACTGGCCCAAGTAAAGCGTTAGTGGAGTCAACTGGTTTCAAATAGGAAAAAGTAGTCTCCAACTTTCTGAAAAACAACATAGGCAAGCATTATTATCATGATCCATGTCAGAGCTGTTAACCACAGCAAATCTAGCAAGAGACTAATAATTCAAGATGTGATTTAAACATATGGTGACTTTTAATGTGAAATAATTATTACAGAAAGAGACACACTGACATTAATCCTTCTCAAAATATTCCCCCTTGTTTCAAACACACTTATCCCATCATTCTTGTCACTTTCTTTTTTTCTTTTTTTTCCTTTTTATTGAGGTTATTGGTACAATCTAGGTATACAAATACAGTTACATTCATCATTGGGATTCTGTACCTTTACATAATAGGTCTTGATTCTCATTTTTCCCCTTGTCCCTGCCCTCCCTTCACCCCCTCCTCCCCTCCCCATTTACAAACACTGTATTTCCATTTTTTCAGTTTCTCATATTTTTTCCTCTCCCTTATTATCTTTCCCCCACCCTTCCCACTTTCCTTACACCTTTAGCCCTTTACTTCCTATTTCACATTATTAATTGTCTCATTAGGATCCTGTGTACTATTATAGTTTTTCACACCAAAGAAACTATTCGGTATTTCAGTTAAAGAAATCTCTGTATGAACATTAAAAATAGGGAATCCTAAAATAAAACTAAAAAGGAAAGTAAAAGAGAAAAGGCAATGATGTAACATCAAAATAATCCTTAATTCTGGAGATGAAAATGGTCCCTGAACATATTTAAATTGCTTCTCGCTCTTATAGTCTTAT